>NC_069499.1:150118355-150258355 GCF_027579735.1 Bombina bombina
AGAGATTTAACTGACTCAAAAGTCAAAAATTGCAAAAAGTCTTTCAGAGGGATGCAGCACTCTTCAAATTGCTACGATATTGGTGCATGATCATAGAACCATCAAACGTTTTGTTGCAAATAGGAAACAGAATTGCAAGAAACGTGTTGAGAAAAAAAGACGCAAACTGCCAAAGATTCGAGAAGAATCAAATGTGAAGATACCAGGAACGCATTATCCTCCAGTGCTGTTATTCCAGTACTGCAACCTACCTGGAGTGCCCAGAAGTACAAGGTGTTCAGTGCTCAGAGACATGGTCAAGGTAAGGAAGACTGAAACCCCGACCACCACTAAACAAGACACATAAGTTGAAATGTCAAGACTGGGCCAAGAAATATCTGAAGACAATTTTTAGAAAGGTTTTATGGACTGATGAGATGAGAGTGACTCTTGATGGACCAGATGGATAGGCCCGTGGCTGGATCAGTAACGAGCACAGAGCTCCACTTCGACTCAGACGCCAGCAACGTGGAGGTGGGGTACTGGTATGGGCTGGTATTAATAAAGATGCACTAATTGGACCTTTTCGGGTTGAAGATGGACTCAAAATCAACTCCCAAACCTACTGCTAGTTTTTTGTTTTTTTTAAATGTCAGAAATGTTTATTTGTAAATTTTGAGTTGTTTGTTTATTATTATCACTTTAACAGATGAAAATTAACAAGTGAGATTGGAAAATTTTAGTTTTTCATTTAGTTGTATAATATTTCTGCAGATTAATAGTTGCCCAATAATTGTGCACACATAGATATTCTACTAAGAAAGCCAAAACCTCACTTTTACTTTCTTAAATATTCAGGTTTGAGGTTTATTAACATTTTGATTGACCAAGAGCACTGTAGTTCAAAAATGAAATTAATCCTCAAAAATAAAACTTGCCTAATAATTGTGCAAACAGTTTCTAAGAATATATATATATATATATATATATATATATATATATATATATATATATATATATATATATATAAAAGTAAAAATACAAAAAGGAAGAAAAAAGTAATAGGGCTACATAAAGTCCTATATATAACGAGGGAATACAGCACTCTTTTAAATAATCAAATTAATTTTATTGAATACAAAATTGATGCATGATGTGTGAGACCTTATATACACACACTCGCACACAATATATTAAAACACAGTACAAAAATGCTGTCCAGCACACTAAGAGTTACTGATCTCATATCTCATAATGATCTACAAAGTGTTAAGGGAATAAGAAACATTCGGCTAGATTAAGAGTATTGCGTTAGCCTTAAAAAGCAGCGTTGAGAGGTCCCAACGCTGCTTTTTAACGCCCGCTGGTATTATGAGTCAGGCAGGTACAGGTGTACCGTTCACTTTTCTTCCGCGACTCGAGCTTACCGCAAATCTCCCCTTACGTCAATCTATCTTTTTAATGGGATTACGAGTCTTGGAAGAAGTGAGCGGTAGTTTCTCTCCTATCAAGTCTCCTACTGCATTTAAAAGTCAGTAGTTAAGAGTTTTATGGGCTAACGCCGTAACATAAAACTCTTAACTAAAGTGATAAAAAGTACACTAACACCCATAAACTACCTATTAACCCCTAAACCGAACACTACACTATCATTAAATTAATTTCATAAACTAACTACAATTAACTACAATTAAATTAAATAAACTAAAGTACGAAAAACAACAAACACAAAATTACAGAAAATAAAAAAATAATTACAATTTTTTAAAACTAATTACACCTAATCTAATTCCCCTAATAAAATAAAAAAGCCCCCCAAAATAATAAAATTCTCTACCCTATACTAAATTACAAATAGCCCTTAAAAGGGCCTTTTGCAGGGCATTGCCCAAAAGTAATCAGCTCTTTTACCTGTAAAAAAAAATACAATACCCACCAACATTAAAACCCACCACCCACACACCCAACCCTACTCTAAAACCCACCCAATCCCCACTTAAAAAACCTAACACTACCCCCTTGAAGATCACCCTACCTTGAGATGTCTTCACCCAGCCAGGCACAAGTGGACCTCCAGAGGGGCAGAAGTCTTTATCTGATCCAGGCAGAAGAGGTCCTCAAAGCGGCAGAAGTCTTCATCCAGACGGCATCTTCTATCTTCATCCATCTGGAGCGGAGCGGGTCCATCTTCAATCCAGCCGACGCGGAACATCCTCTTCAAACGAAGTCCAAGTGAAGAATGAAGGTTCCATTAAATTATGTCATCCAAGATGGAATCCCTTGAATTCCAATTGGCTGATAGGATTCTGGGGTTGGGTGTGTGGGTGGTGGGTTTTAATGTTGTGGGGGTATTGAATTTTTTTTACAGGTAAAAGAGTTGATTACTTTGGGGCAATGCCCCGCAAAAGGCCCTTTTAAGGACTATTTGTAATTTAGTATAGGGTAGGAAATTGTATTATTTTGGGGGGCTTTTTTATTTTATTAGGGGGATTAGATTAGGTGTAATTAGTTTAAAAAAATTGTAATTATTTTTTTATTTTCTGTAATTTTGTGTTTGTTGTTTTTCGTACTTTAGTTTATTTAATTTAATTGTAGTTAATTGTAGTTAGTTTATGTAATTAATTTAATCATAGTGTAGTGTTAGGTGAAATTGTAATTTAGGTTAGGATTTATTTTACAGTTAAATTTGTACTTATTTTAACTAGGTAGCTATTAAATAGTTAATAACTATTTAATAACTATTGTACCTAGTTAAAATAAATACAAAGTTGCCTGTAAAATTAATATAAATCCTAAGATAGCTACAATGTAACTATAAGTTATATTCTAGCTAGTTTAGGGTTTATTTTATAGGTAAGTATTTAGTTTTAAATAGGAATAATTTATTTAATTGTAGTAATTTTATTTAGATTTATTTAAATTATATTTAACTTAGGGGGGTGTTAGGGTTAGACTTAAGTTTAGGGGTTAATAACTTTATTATAGTGGCAGCGACGTTGGCGACGGCAGATTAGGGGTTAATAAGTGTAGGTAGGTTGCGGCGACATTGGGGGGCAGATTAGGGGTTAATAAATATAATGTAGGGTTTGGCGATGTTGGGGGCAGCAGATTAGGGGTTCATAGGGATAATGTAGGTGGTGGCGGTGTCCGGAGCAGCAGATTAGGGGTTAATAATATAATGCAGGCGGCGACGATGTCGGGGACGGCAGATTAGGGGTTAATAAGTGTAAAATTAGGGGTCTTTAGACTCAGGGTTCATGTTAGGGTGTTAGGTGTAGACATAAAATTCATTTCCCTATAGAAATCGTTAGGAGCTGAACGCTGCTTTTTTGCAGGTGTTAGGGTTTTTTTCAGCTGGCTCAGCCCCATTGTTTCCTATGGGGAAATCGTGCACAAGGACGTTTAGCCAGCTTACCGCTACCGTAAGCAACGCTGGTATTGAGGTGCGATGTGGAGCTAAATTTTGCTCTACGCTCACCTTTTTGCGGCTAACGCCGGGTTTAAAAAAACCTGTAATACCAGCGTTGTCTTAAGGAAATGGTGAAAAAAAAAAGGCTCGTTAGCAATGCACCCCTGTTACCGCAAAACTCGTAATCTAGCCGATTGTATTATTCATCAAGCAGAACTAAAGTAATATGGATACTACAAAGGGTTAACGAGCATTTCCAAAGGCATCCCTGTCTAAAACAAAGACAAATATTGAACATAGCAACAAAGTCGGCTTAATAGTCCTCAAATACTTAATACATCAGATAGGCAGAAAGTAGGCAATCTTTCAATTGCGGTTTCAGCGTAAGTGTGATGTGGCTCTTTTCCAAGCTTCAAGCCAATCATACAGCAGGTGTTCTGTTATTTTTGCCGACTTTGTTACGTTTCCCTACCTCTGGCCATGCCTACCAAATTCTTACAAAGCCGGTTATTGATGCATGCGCTCACTGCAGCATTGCTACAAAAAAAAAATAAGGCAAAATTACACTAAATAGCACGCATGCACCCATGCCGCAGTCGGCAAATATTACAGAAGCGGGTCAAACACAGTTTTGGCACTAGCTGGGTCAGGTGGCATATAAATTGATTGTGCTTATGTTTTCACAATATCAATAGTTACAAGCACTTAGATGTACAAGTACTTAGATGTACACAAGTACTTAAATGTCCAACAGAGTGTTTGTAAATATTCATATTATGTAAAAAAGGTATGATCTATTTGTCTTCCACCCAGCTAGTGCCCAAATTTTGTAGGTCCCCAGAGTGCTTGTAACTATGTATACTGTGAAAACATAAGTACGATCAATTTGTATGTTGGATGTTTTATTTACTCATTGGGCGTAAAGCACCTCTCTTTTTTTGCACAATCAATTTGTATGCCAACTGACCCAGCTAGTGCCAAAACTGTGTTTGATCCACTTCTGTAATATTTGCCGACTGCGGCATAGGTGCATGCGTGCTTTTTAGTGTAATTTTGCACTTTATTGTAGCAATGCTGCAGTGAGCGCATGCGTCAACAATCGGCATCGTAAGAATTTGGTAGGCGTTGCCAGAGGTAGGGGAATATAACGAAGTCGGCAAATAATACAGAACACTGGCAACAGAGCATGCTTATAGGAGACAAAGTTACTAAAGTGTGCTGCAGAGTATCAAAGGCAGATATACATGCAAACAGGTGTATAATATGTATTAATACTTTCCCCTTCTGGTGAACCGCAGCCGTCCCACAGTCTCTCCCAAGGTCTGTGTGAATATATCAGGTGTGCTAACTGGAGGCGCTGGTTCAGCTTGTATCAGTCGTTGGTATCTTCCTTTCCTTTCCTTCCTTGGTTGTATAACTCTAGGTACAAAATAGTGGTGCTGAAATATCAGACAATACACCATACAAAGGTGAATATCTACTCACAGTGTATATTGCAGGTTACTGGCTCCTTCCCAATTACAAACCAAAGCATCATGCTTTGGTTTGTAATTGCTCTTGAGAAAGACGGCTGGGACCGTTGAAATGCTTTTGCGTTGAGCCAAATAAAGACAAACTTTTTTACTGAATCTGTGATATTGTCTTTTCATATTGGGAAGGAGCCGGTAACCTGCAATATACACTGTGAGTAGATATTCACCTTTGTATGGTGTATTGTCTGATATTTCAGCACCACTATTTTGCACCTAGAGTTATACAACCAAGGAAGGAAAGGAAGATACCAACGACTGATACAAGCTGAACCAGCGCCTCCCGTTAGCACACCAGAGTATCAAAGGCATATGATATATAGTAGCAATAAGAGAACTACTACTTCTGTCTTATGCTCTGTGGCACAGACTCTTAGGACTCATGGTTAGCTTTGTAGCAGTATCTCCGCTGAAGTCAGCGTTTCACTTGGTGCCGCTCCTGTATACCACAAACACTGCTTTCAAATTGATCATCGGTCAGACTCCCAAAGGACCCCAGTTTCAAAGGTCGTCCTTGTGTGCCTGCATTTCCTCCTAAAATCGCTCCTCCAATCAGACTTGATCACCCCCGGTGTCACAGTTCTCCTTCCTGGATACACTTACGATCAGTTAGGTTATGCACAGGTCAGCATATATTGGTCAGTGTCCATACATAATACCCCAGACAGCAGCGAGCTTACTTTCTTCATCCAATATCTTTGGTGCCTTAGTTTACTAGAGCTGCAGATAAAGGCATAGAACAGATAAAGGAAAAAAGAACTGGCGCTAGAATCTCCAGCTGGGTTATATATACTATACTTATACAAAATATTTCAAACCTCTATTGGGTAATCTGGTCCACTAAACAATGTGTTTGAGTAAAAGTCTAGAATGATAGATGTGAGAGTGTGCAAACCTCAGAATATATAAAAAAAACTTGATATATATTATCTTAAAAATATTTATTTAAATATAAAAAAAACAAATTAGATTAAATAGTCTTATGTGAGACCACAAAAAATAAAAACATAAAATCAACACTGACACCCACAAGGGTTAATAATTCCAGTCACTGTAAGCACATAGGGACGTCTCCCTGTTATCATATGAAAAGTGCTATGACAAGCACAGTAGATGTTTGCACTGAATAAAAAGGTACCTTACTTATTGTGAAGCAAATATGAATGCTGTAACTCCAAAGCGTGGCTCTCCTGCGGGGTCACAGATATTACCCGACCACTAGCAACATGTAAGGTTGGTTATCCGATGTGAGCCTCTGTCTCTTTTTTGCGTCAAACACCTTGAATGCTTGTTACTTGGATCCGTTATTATTTCCGGTGTGCAAACCTTTGATCCTATTGGTGGCAGAATGACACACCTCTCTTCCAATTGGTGGATGCGGCCGTTGCTCACACGCTTATAACAGCTGAATCTTTAGCGTGGTTCTGTAGTTTTGTTGTAAACTTCAATGTATCATATAGGAATATGACTCAAATGAATGTCTAAGTTGGTGCTATATTAATACGCACTGTAGATATGGTATCCGCACTCAGAGTTGGATAAACCTCACGGAGCCTGGATGATGAAACTCTATGTATTAGAGAGCTCAATTACCACCACCGAGGTGGGAATCCCTGATATAAGATATCACTGTATGCAGTAAACACTCCCTGGTCCTTGCCTTGGCTTTTCTCCTAAGCTATTGTAAACTATAGAGTACACACAAGGGGCTGAATTTCAGCTATAGATATCATCTTTACCAGAATTCCTGATGCAAATATTCTTTTCCTTGGTAACATATACTTGAGTAGGTACTGGAGTAAAATCAACGCGCTTCACCCTGGGGGTGATTTTATCAAGATACTCCAAATTAGATCAAATTATTGTTATAAAAAAGGCAGTACTTTTATCTCATTGGTTGCAATGTTCTGAATTCAATTGGTTACTGTTGTGTCACACCTCCTTTTGTTTTAAGGTGGAATTCTGTAATCCCTTGATAGTCAGTCTTAAGGAGGTATTTCAGTTAGTAATTGTGGTGAATAGAAATTACAGATCAAACACAACAACTAATCTTATCAAAATATACTCAAATATATTGATTATACATAATGATAAAATGACAATCTAAAATATTTCCATCTATACTAGTCAATTCTAATAAAAGTTAAAACATCTAATTCTTACACATGTACTAGTATGCTAGTGTTAGTGGAATACATTTTACTATCCTTAATGTTTGTGTATCTGGGAATCATAATACTTGCATGAATTATATCTACTAATGGTTATAGTATAGGATTACTGGAATAAACTGTGGACAGAGCAAATGAACTTATGGAAAAGAATTAAAATATGTCAGTTTATAACTACCTAAAACCTACAATAGTGACACATATACTAGTGTGTTAGTGTTAATAGAATACATTTTACAATCCATAATATAAGCGTATCTAGGAATCATAATACTTATAGGGACAATCTATATGAGTAGTTCCAGTGTCGATCAGGAGAAATGAACTTTGGCGGATAAAAATGAACTTTTAGAGAAAAATTGAAATTTCCTATTCAGAATTCAGTCCCTGGGGCTGTAAAGTTTGTAATGTATATATAGTTTCGGATTCAATTCTGAGTAATTAAATTTCTAAATTCCCTTCCCTCCAGTTAGGTGAAACTTTTTTTATTCCCCAAAATCTAAAATCTGTCAATTTGTTATTGTGTTTTTCCTTGAAATGTTGGTAGAGATAGGTATCTTTTTTCCATTTTTCTATTGTCCATAGATGTTTCGGATTCTTTCCCTAAGGGTTCTAGTTGTCTCCCCAATATATTGCTTATTATACATACAATGGCCTCTATTTAACAAAGTCTGGTGGACCTGATCTGACAGTGCGGATCAGGTCACCAGACCTCGCTGAATACGGAGAGCAATATGCTCTCCGTATTCAGCATTGCACCAGCAGCTCACAAGAGCTCACAAGAGCTGCTGGTGCAACACCACCCCCTGCAGACTCGCGGCCGCCAGCAGGGAGGTGTCAATCAACCCGATTGTACTTGATCAGGTTGAATTCCGGCGATGTCTGTCCGCCTGCTCAGAGCAGGCGGACAGGGTTATGGAGCAGCGGTCTTTGTGACCGCTGCTTCATAACTGCTGTTTCTGGTGAGTCTGTAGGCTCGCCAGAAACACGGGACATCAAGCTCCATTTGGAGCTTGATAGATAGGCCCCATTGTATCATGTATATCACCCCTTTATCTTGGCATCTAATGGTGTTACTAATGTCATATGATTTCCCTGTTTGTGTGGATCTGTATTGTTTGATCTTTAAACTGAACTGAAAAGATTTACAAACAAAACAAGGGAAAAAAACTTTAATTTCATTTCTGGATAGATCCAATTATTTTCTCAGTCTTAAACTCACTTGGGGCTAAGATAGTTTTTAGGTTTTTAGCCTTTTTAAAAATTATATTGGGATAAGGGGAGATCATATTCCCAATAATAGGGTCATTCTGCACCAAGTGCCAGTGTTTGTTCATGATCTTTTTCAAAATCCTGAAATCATCATTGTAGTTTGTTATCAATGGCACATTGATCAACTCTTGTCCCACATAATTATCTGTTTTTTTCTCTTTTATATTTCAATAATTCTTTCCTATCTATTAGTACTATTTCATTTTTAGCCTTCGTGATTAGATCTTATAGCCTTTCTCTAGAAATTTTCTTTCGAGAATATCTGCTTGCTCAAGGTTAACTTCTCTACTTTAGAACAATTTCTGCGTAGTCTTATACACTGTCCCTTAGGGACGTTTTCCTTCCATCTTCTTAGATGTCAGCTTTCTGAGTGTATAAGACTGTTAGCATCTACTGTTTTGAAATGTGTTTTTGTTTTTAAAGCGTCATATATTATTTCAACTTCTAGATCTAGAAAGACTATCTTTTCTTTGCTTATCATATTGGTAAATTTTAGACCTACTGTGTTTTTATTCATGTTTGATAGAAATTTGTCAAGGTTGGTTGAGTCTCCACTCCACACCATTAAGATATCATTAATATATCTTTTATAAAGCACGAGGTTTGTGCCAAGCTCATGTCCCTGGATAAAATCTTTCTCCCAGTCACCATGAAAAGATTATCATAACTTGGAGCAAACCTCGTGCCCATAGCAGTACCTGTTGTTTGTAGAAAAAACTTCCTATTAAAAGAGAAGTAATTTTGATTCAGAATAAATGAGATCCCATCTATAATGAATTTTGATTGATCTTTATGTAATTTATTATCATTATTTAGGTATTTTTCTACTGCCCTTATACCCCATTCATGTTTTATACTAGTATAAAGAGAAGAAACATCTCTAGTAATTAAATAGAAATTGTTTTTCCATTCCATATTTTCTAGAATTTGTAATACCTCTGTAGTGTCTTTCAAATAGGATGGAAGAGTTTTCACATATTTTTATAGGAATTCATCGATATATTCGGAAATATTACATGTTAAAGACACAATCCCGGGGATAATTGGTCTTCCTGGGGGATTTTTAATGTCTTTATGAATTTTGGGAAGATAGTAAAAGATGGGTATTCTTGGAAATTTTGGTAACTAAATTCTTTATTGTTTATGATTCTATTTATTTTGGCTGCTTCCAGTAGTGTGTTTAATCTGTTTGTATATACTTTCATTGGATCTGATTTTAATACACTATAAGTGGTGTGATCATTAAGTAATCTATTGGCTTCATGCAAATATTTGATCTTATCTAAAATAACTCCCTTGTCTGCTTGTTTAATTACAATATTTTTCATATGCTAACAGGGAGACGTCTCTATGTGCTTACAGTGACTGGAATTATTAACCCTTGTGGGTGTCAGTGTTTATTTTATGTTTTTATTTTTTGTGGTCTCACATAAGACTATTTAATCTAATTTGTTTTTTAATATTTAAATAAATATTTTAGGATAATATATATCAAGTTTTGTAATATATTTTGTGGTTTGCACACTCTCACATCTTAATCTTTTTGGCTCTACACAGAAGGTATCTGAGTTTTATACTTATTCCTACTATTTTGATATTTGACTTTAATATAATTTGGCAACCACTATTTAATCTATCATTCTAGACTTTTACTCAAACACATTGTTTAGTGGACCAGATTATCCAATAGAGGTTCAAAATATTTTGTATAAGTGTAGTATATATACTTAGCTGGAGATTATAGCACCAGTTCTTTTTTCCTTTATCTGTTCTATACATTGTTTATAACTACTGGGGAGGAGTAGTTTTTTAGGACTTGGCATTTGGGGTTTATTGTTAGCGCCAACATTCAACAGTTCTACCCACTGCAGCTAAATGCACCAAAGGCATTGGATGAAGAAAGTAAACTCGCTGCTGTCTGGCGTATCATGTATGGACACTGGCCTAACCACTAAGGAGAAATCCTGACTCCATATATGCTGACCTGTGCATAACCTAACTGATCGTAAGTGTAGCCAGGAAGGAGAACTGTGACACTGGGGGTGATCACGTCTGACTGGAGGAGCGATTTTAGGAGGAAATACAGGCAGCCAAGAATGACCTTTGAAACTGGAGTCCTTTGGGAGTCTGACTGATGATCAATTTGAAAGCAGTGTTTGTGGTATACAGGAGCGGCACCAAGTGAAATGCCAAAGGTGTGTGCCTGTCATGCTGACTGCAGCGGAGATACTGCTACAAAGCTAACTGTGAGTCTTAAGTGTCTGTGCCACAGAGCATAAAACGAAAGTAGTAGTTCTCTGATTGCTACTATAACAGGTAGCCCTCAGTTTATGCCGGGGTAAGGTTCCAGAAGGAATGGTTGTAAATCGAAACCGTTGTAAATTGAAACCCAGTTTATAATGTAAGTCAATGGGAAGTGAGGGAGTTAGGTTCCAGCCCCCTCTCAAAATTGACATAAGTAAAACCTAATACATTATTTTTAAAGCTTTGAAATGAAGACTTTAAATGCTAAACAGCATTATAAACCTAATAAAATAGATTGTATCATCATCAAACTAAGTTTAATAAACAAAAACATTTGCTAAACCGCACCTAATAAAATTATCACACAAACACAGACTGTATCATCATCAATCTAAGTTTAATGAACAAAAACAAAATAATCACACAACAGACTGTATCATCATCAAACTAAGTTTAATGAAGAAAAATGTTTTTTCTGCAGCTAAGGGAAGTGGCTGCTAGATCTTGTTCCTTTAAAAACGGCTCTATTGCTCAGGTCTGGTTATACACTGATTTCAGCCTGCCTGTGTTTAATCACACAACAGACTGTTTCATCATCAAACTAAGTTTAATGAACAAAAACCTTTTTTACTTGCCTTTTTCTGCAAACAGTTCTCTGCATTGAGTCTGCAGCTAAGGGAAGTGGCTGCTAGATCTTGTTCCTTTGAAAGCTGATCCATTGATCATGTCTGGCTTGCCTTTCTTTGCATGTGTTTGCTGCAACACAAGCGGACAGCTCCACCTACTGGCTATTTTAATGTATGCATGTGCTAATGCTTTCAATAGCAGTCAATGCTTTTCAATAGCAAAAAAAAGGGCGTTATTCTGAAACGGCGCAAATTAAACCGTCGTAAACCGAGGGCCACCTGTATATCATATGCCTTTGATACTCAGCATCACACTTTAGAAACTCTGTCTCATATAAGCATGCTCTGTTGCCAGCTGTATGATTGGCTTGAAGCTTGGAAAAGAGCCACATGACACTAACGCTGAAACCGCAATTTAAAGATTGCCTATTTTCTGCCTATCTGATGTATTAAGTATTTGGGGACTATTTATAAGTGGACTTTGTTGCTATGTTCAATATTTGTTTTTTGACAGGGATTCCTTTGGGAATGCTCATTAACCCTTTGTAGTATCTGTATTACTTTAGTTCTGCTTGATGAATAATAGGATGCTTCTAATCCCCTTAACACTTTGTAGATCATTATAAGATATACATCAATAACTCTTAGTGTGCTGGCCAGCATTTTTCTACTGTGTTTTAATATGTTGTGTGCGAGTGTGTGTGTATATATAAAGTCTCACACATCATGCATCAATTTTGTACTCAATAAAATTAATTTAAGTAGCCCTATAACTTTTTTTTTCCTTTTTGTATTTTTACATATATATATATATATATTTATATATATATATATATATATATATATATATATATATATATATATATATATATATATATATATATATATATATATATTCTTAGAAAAAGTTCAGAGAAAGGACACAAAACTAATAAGGGTCAACAAAAGCCACAATACCAAGGAGCGCCAAGTACTCAATTAATGTACGGTAAAAAATGCTTAATAGTAAATTAATGATTAAATACAAAATATCAAGACATATGATAACTTAAAAAATAGCAGTAAAATAGCAATAAATTATCATAAAGTACATAAATTGTAGACACACTGCAATTCAAACAATTTGTTACTCTATGCGTATCCTACTATGAGTGGATTTACATAGTCCTGCGCAAGCAATGTTATTCACAACGCCTGACATTCAGGATTAAATGCTTCCCAATAAAATGCAGCTCCCTTCCTGTTCACTGGCGTGATATTCGTGAGTGAAAGAGTAGACCCAAATCTAAGAAATAGATGTGGAGCACAAAAGAGAGAGCAATCTAAGTGCATTATATAAAATATAAACACATTTATTACATATGTATCAAATTCACTCACAAAACAGGATCTCTGATGAAGCGGGGAGGAGCCCTGCAAAACACATAAGGCCAGGCCTACACACACGTACAGTAACGCTAGACTGTCTATACTGGTGGTGATTCCCCTTGCCGGCAATACGGGAATGCTGCTTTGAGGACGGAATCACTTTGAGGGACTTGGCCACACTCGGTATTCCCCTGTTCTGGCTGCAAAAGAACGAAGCCGAACAAACGGACTGAAAAGAACGGATATACAAGGAGTTTTCCAGTATCCAGTGGGTGGTCATCTGTACACACGCTTATCACATACCTCACACTGTTTGAGGTCCTGTTTGTGAGTGAATCTGATACATATGTAATAAATATGTTTTTATTTTATATACTGCACTTAGATCGCTCTCTCTTTTATGCTCCACATCTTTTTCTTAAATTTAAAACTAATAGGGGTAATGGAGAATTTATAGAAATATACAACCTGTGTATGTTTTCTTTAGAAAAAAGGTGCTTGAGAGGTGACATGATTACTTCATATAAATATATTAAAACCCCCAAATACAGCATGGGTACAGAGCACAAAATCAAAAATTACAAAACAAAATAATTAACACAACACAAAGAACGTCTGGCACTCTCTTGCAAGCACATTTTTAGATTAAAAGCAAAATGAAGTTAGTTACAGCATTTGGCCAAATAGTGACAGTAATATATATATATATACAATTATTGTCACCTTCTCAAAATTGTACAAAATAATTGCATTCCAAGTTTGTGATGCTCCTGTAATTTGTAATTAAACTCACCTGTATCAATATAGAAATCACACTGGCAACCAGTTAAAATGGTGAAAATTTTAGCTTAACTGCCTCATATATGTCACTAAATTGCCTCAGCAGTGGAATTAGATAGCAAATTGCAAAAATGCCGGTCAGGTTTTGCTAATATAATGACCATGGCTAGTATTGTGTTAGTCCAGTAGCAAATCAAGCTCTTCCAAATAAGGTATGTGGTAGGGGAGTTTGAATGTTGAAAAACAATCACAGCAAAAAAGGTGTTAATTTGTTTTGAAGTGTCTTCACTTGGCTTAGGATATTCTATAGAAATACAACAGAAATGTCTTGTAATTAGATATAGTTAGATGTACAGGGTTGATAGTGATAAAATGACATGCTCTAATAAATGAGAACATGTAATGTTTTTTTTTTTTACTACAATGACCCTTTAAGTACTGCATTGTATTGATTATTTTAAAGAAATAGAATAATGGTAAATATTGCATATTTTTTTTAATGGATTGTTTTTATATTTTTTTTCCAGTTCCACCAAATCTCACTGTTCCAAAGGAAAAATCATCAATGGTTACTAGGGAAGGGGATACTATAGAGTTACAATGTCAAGTTTCTGGCAAACCGAAGCCAATTATCATGTGGTCCAGAGCAGACAAAGAAGTTCCAATGCCAGATGGATCGATGCAAATGGAGAGTTATGATGGGATACTAAGAATAGTTAATGTGTCTAGAGAAATGACAGGAAGTTATAGGTGTCAGACCAGTCAATACAATGGATTTAATGTCAAACCAAGGGAAGCTCTGGTTCAACTTATTGTGCAATGTAAGTACAAAGGGTCACAACCCTTGCGCTTTTATTGTGTTTCCAATGTCATAAAATAGATTTGTTTTCATTTAATATGTTTTTATAAGAAAAGATTGATGACTCACAAAGAAATAGCTGTTGTGGATATATATTACTGAGCAATTCAATTCACAGATATAAATCTAAAGTAAATATTAAAGGAACCATACAACAGCATAGAAATATATTTACTTTGTAGCTGTTATTCAATGTTCAGTTTATTTACCTGAAGTTGTCTCTGCAGATTTTAACTTAGATTATGTAAATAATAATTATTACTGGAATAATAATAGTATAAATATTAATAGAGGTAGTTATATATTTACACTCTTAGCTACCATCTTTTAAAAAATGACTATGTTTTTCATGATATTTCATGCTAATATTACTGCCAAGTAGCTTACAAACCTAAAGGTGTTTATTTGAAAAAATAGTTGGCATCTCTAACTAATTAAAGGGACAGTAAAGTCAAAATTATTCTTTCATGATTCGATAGAGCATGCAATTTTGAACTGCTTTCCATTTTTCCTCTGTTATCAAATTTGCTTTGTTCTCTTGGTATCTTTTATTGAAGTGTAAAACTAGGTAGGCTCATAATAGCTCAGGAGTGTGCATGTGTCTTTAGAACTCTATGGCAGCAGTGTTTTGTTACATTGTATAACAAAGCTACAAATATTGTTGCAAAACACTGCTTCTATAGAGTACTAAGGACACATGGGGGTCAATTTATCAAGCACTGTACGGAGCTTGATGCCCCGCGTTTCCGGCAAGCCTTGATGACCCATGTTTTGCCGGAAATATGGGGCATCAAGCTCCGTATGGAGCTTGATAAATTGACCCCCTTGTGTCTTTAGTACTCTACGGCAGCAATGTTTTGCAACATTATTTGTATCTTTGTTATACAATGTAACAAAACACTGCTGCCATAGAGTATAAAAGACACGTCCACACTCCTGAGCTATTATGAGCCTACCTAGTTTTACTCTTCAATAAACAATACCAAAAGAACAAAGCAAATTTGATAACAGAAGTAAATTGGAAAGTTGATCAAAATTACATGCTCTATCTAATCATGAAAGATTAATTTGTACTTTACTGTCCCTTTAATTAATTAGAGATGCCAACTATTTCTAAAGACTGCTACTCCATAACCTGTCCGCCTGCTCTGAGGTGGCGGACAGAAATCAACCAGATCGCATACGATCAGGTTTATTGAAACCCCCTGCTAGCTGGCCGGGAATCTGCAGGAGGTGGCATTGCACCTGCAGTTCACAAGAACTGCTGGTGCAATGATAAATGCCGACAGCGTATGCTGTCGTCATTTATCGATGTGCAGCATACATGATACGCTACATCATGTCATGTCTGCTCACACTACAATAAATTGACCCCCTGGTGCATATGTTGTCTGAATAAACTTGATTGACTGGTAGGCAAGTGCATATGTACCATTTTGTAGTTCACTAAGTTCTAAAGTCATCACTGGGAGCATTCACAATGAAATAAATGTTTAAATATACTTCTTCCTCAGGAGACATTTAGGTCAAAATTAAACCTTCTTGATTCAGACACAAACATACAATAAAAAATATATATTATTTTGTTATCCTAAGTTGAAGTATATACCTATGCAGGGTCATAGGATCTCAGGAGCATCTTTGTGCATATCTGAACAATATAAGTTTCATTTTGAATTTCATGTTCCTTCAGAAAGGTTCAATAAATTCTGTTTTGTTGCAAAAGGTAATCAAACCATTGACTGACACTGATTCTATTACACCTTGTTATGTTGATTAAGACAAAGTTGGTCTAGTTTATATTCATATCTAGGCATTATCTTTTTTTTTTATATGGATTTTTTCCACAAATTGTCAGTTCCTTTATTGTACAAGTTGATCTAAATCATGATTTTTACATTATTTTATTTTTTTATCAATTGATATTTAACAATGAATAAATCAGAATGGAAAATGTTATACAACGTTTAAGATTGCATAGTGCATAGTGTTTAGAATATAGTCACAGAATGTAATTTAAATTCTTAATATTCACATATTTAAAAAAAAAATAATAAAAAAAATGTTTATTTTGTGAAATTATTTTTTTGTTGTATTCATAGGTTATTTTGTTAGTTCTATATTATTTCTAAAAATAAAAATAGCTTCCAATAATCATTCCTTTAGTCTCAATAAAGTTTACTAGGTCAGTTTCGAAAAACTAGAATCGTAGACTAAGGTAACATTTTTTGACGGATATTGAACAAATCATTACTTTGTAAATATCATACTGTCTTGTTGAAATGTCAGAAATGGATTTCAATATTCAATGCATGCAACCAAACAAGACTCTCATGAAACTACACAAATGATCTTGTTGTAATCCTGAGGGATTGTTTATAGAAATAGAAATGTAGTGAAAAGCCTTCATAGAAAACACAACATAGTTTGCAAAGAGAATTTGCTATTCAAGCATCAATAATTAGAAATGGGCAAATATAAAAAAAATATAACATAGAAATGGAAGAACAAATTTTCCCCTTGACATTTATTCTGCCAGTCTGCCGTTGCTATAGAACAATATTTAAATCAAATCAAATTTGAATATTAATTACCATAAATGTGTTAAAGCCTATGAGAATCAACATTTGAATGTTAATATTAAGGAGCCCCGCTGGTGTCAAAATAATAAAAAAAAAAAAAAATGGCTGTTTCTAAAATAAATTGGCAAACGTTCCCATGCTCTTTTACATTGCGAGCATGATGTATTAAATGGTTCACAAAATTTAATTATTTTGTGTGCAGGCAACAATCATTCAGGCATGCACACTAAACACTTGGTCCTAAAGATGCATTTACATTGTGTGCACAAAATAGTTAAATCAAGCGCACAATAACTGTTTAAATATGGCTGCAGTTTCCTCTTCATCCATAGCAAGTGTCACCTGACCGGTAGGCGATTATTATCTTTCCTGACAGATCTCTTACTACATAGATTTCTCCTGGTAGTGGTCATGTGATTGATATGGCACAGTGCAGGGTAGGACAGGGCTGTAGACTTAGGGCTACACCGAGCTGTAGAGCAGCAATGGAGAATGCTAAGCGAGCTTGCTTTATCTATTCGTTCCAATGCTAGGTATAACTTACTACCAGTCACCTATCCACCTACCATTCATGTGACAGTTGCCGGCTAAGTAAGAAGAGGAAGCAGAGGCTATATTTAAACATTTACACTGAACAAAATATAACGATTTCCTACGCACAAGTTAACTGCATCTTTGGGGCCAATATTTGATTATTTTGTGCGCACGTCTTAATAGTTGTTGCATGCACAGAAAATAGCCAAATCATGGGATCAATATAATATACTGTGCTCACAATGTATTACATTGTGATCATGGTGTATAACAGCGTGGGGACATTAATTTTTTAAAAAAATTTAACAGTAACACTGGCTGGGCTCTGTATAAAATACAAATATCGTACCACTACATTTAGTTTTTAAATTTGATGACCAATAAACAAAACAAAAAAAAATTTCTGCCAAAAACAAATATATCTGCATTTTTAACCTCTTGCTTTTGCCATTATTTTAGAATATCTATTGTTATTCCCTCCTCCTTCTTTAACTTTAAGGTGCATATGATAAAGTGACATTAGAATCATGTTTTAAATATACATAGCTTGTGTAGATTCAGATTAATCATTTGATATATTATTCCAAATAAATGAATCATCTTCTACAAGTAGAATCTTTGTTGTGAGTTTGCTCTTTGTCCTTATTTTGACCATACTTATTGATGTACTGGAAAGTTTGAACGTATTTAGAAAGGGATCAGTGTGTACAATAAATCCATTTCTTGCTTCTCACAGGGTAACTATTATTGGCAATGCTAATGATCCACTTTAAAAGGTCTTTGTTCATGAGACCTATTCAATTGCGGCAGCAATCGGACAATAGCTGCTGACTCTAAAACAACTATCAAGACTTGAATTCTGTACACAAACAGAATATACATGATACTGGCTATATACTCTCGGTGCAAAAGAGCTCATGCAATCTGTCTATGTATCTTGCATTACCACAATAACCTTGCCTCATAGCAATTGTATAAACAGCTCTTACTATTAAAGAAAGGGACATAGAAGTTTGAAAATGAAATGCTCTATTATGTTAGAACATTTTATTATTGCACTGTTGTCTGCAAAAGGGTTAAACACATAGTTAAGTCAGAATTATTGACTTGTAATAGTATACAAAGTACATGGCAGTAACAACATTTAAAGTTTAAGGGATTCAAATAAAATAATGATAATATAAGTAATTTAGGATTTTTTGATCTTCAACACTAATTCTCTGGGACACCCTCAGAGAGTAATTATTTTCACTGAGTTCTTATTATAAATAGTTATTTGTAGAACGCCAACAGGTTCAGCAGTGCTAACAAATATGGGTCTAATATGCAAGGTAACACTTATGGGAGACAAAGCGATAGAGGGCCTTCCAAGAGTTTCCCTGTTGTAAAATCAGGTCTCATAAAGGTGATCTACAAAGCAGCTGAGCTCGAAGGCTTACATGCTAAGGGGGTTCAAGGGGATAGCTAAAGGAGGAGAGGAACTAAGATAAGTAAATGTTAGTGTATATTGTATGCAAGGATGAACAGTAGAGTCTTTATGGAGCTTTGAAAGTTTGAAAACTAGGGGAGAGTCTTGTGGAGTGAGGCAGAGAGTCCCACAAAGTAGGGGCCAGTCTGGAGAAGTCTTGTGCAGCGCGAAAGGGACAGGAGAGAAAGTATTGAAAATGAGGTGGGAGATATAGGGTGGAGCAGTGTTATTGAGAGTATTGAAGATAAGAGTCAGGATTTTGTGTTTTATTCTGGAGGTAAGAGGAAGCCAGTGAAGGGACTGGCAGTTAGCTATGCGCTTTTTATCTGTTCCTCCATCAGCGACCTGACCAATCAGAAAACTCTGATGGTTGTGGGGAAGATGCTCTTTCCTGCATGAATCCAGTTGTTCCCTTTATTACCTGCATATAAACTGAAATGCATATCTTACTTAAAGGGACACTGTACCCAAAAATTTTCTTTCCTGATTCACATTGAGCATGGAATTTTAAGCAACTTTCTAATTTACTCCTATTATCAAATTTTCTTCATTCTCTTGGTATCTTTATTTGAAATGCAAGAATGTAAGTTTAGATGCCGGCCCATTTTTGGTGAACAACCTGGGTTGTCCTTGCTGATTGGTGGATAAATTCATCCACCAATAAAAATGTGCTGTCCAGAGTACCGAAACCAAAAAAAAGCTTAGATGCCTTCTTTTTCAAATAATGATAGCAAGAGAACGAAGAAAAATTTATAATAGGAGTAAATCAGAAAGTTGCTTAAAATTGCATGCTCTTTCTGAATTACAAAAGAAAAATATTGGGTACAGTGTCCCTTTAAAGAGACATAAAACTGCAAAAAGAAAATGCTCAAATGTGTTAGAGTAAGTTACTATTACACTATTGCTTATATAGAACTATATGTTTAACCGCAAATGGGATTAAGCACATGGTTAAATTCAGCTCCAGGGCAGCAATGTAATTACAAGGACCTAGCTAAATACAGCCAGTGAGCCAATGACAAAAGGCTAGCTCTCAGTAGTGCATTGCTGCTTCTTTTTTTAATACCAAGGATACCAAGAGAACAAAGTAAATTTGAAAGCAGAAATTGAAAAATCCCTTTAAATGAAATGCTTTATCTAAACCATGAACATTTAATGCTGGCTTTCAGATCCTTTTAAGTTAAAGTGTACTCCAAAATTGTCTGTCATCCATATGAAATAGCAGTACATATACTGTACATGCTGATTGTTTTGCTTTAAAAAAATATGAATAAAAATGGTTTTCATATAATATGCAACAAATACTAATCCTTAAGGGTTTACAAACACTTCCTACTAATGCTCATTGGCTAAAAGGTACTTGGTTGAGAGGTACTTTCTGTTTGTTCTCATTAAATGTTATTAGGAATTACCTAATTAATATTAGTATGAGGTGCACAACTGACAGGGGTACATTAGTTTATGTTTAAATAGCATTTACCTCTCATTTGTTTCAGAAAAATAATGTCAACATGTTTTAATCATGCTGGTTGTTTTTTTTTCTAGTACAGTGTTTTAATGCTTTATTAACATAATGACAAAATGAGAACAAAGCTTAAATGGACATGCAACCCAGGTTGTTGTTGTTTGTTTGCGATACAGAGAAAGCATGCAATGTTAAACAACTTTCCAATGTATTTATATAATCTAATTTGTTTAGTTCTCTTTGTATCCTTTGTTTAAAATGATATCTAGATAGGCTCAGGAGCTGCTGATTGATGGCTGCACATGTATGCCTCATTTTATTGGCTCACCCATGTGCTTTGCTGTTTCTTCAACAAAAGATACCAAGAGAAGGAAGCAAAATAGATAATAGAAGTAAATTGGAAAGTTGTTTAAAATTATATTCTCTATCAAAACAGTGAAAGAAAAATAATTAGGTTTCATGTCCATTTAACAGCTTAATCTAGAGAGAGCTGCACAGCAAAAGTGCAGTCTATTTTAGTCCATATGTGTTTCTCACAAAACTCTTCTGAAGTCTGCCTTACAGATATAAATGTAATTCAGGCATAATTATATTTATTATTTTCATTTCCTTGTAAAACTGATCCTTATTCTGTAAAGCTAATTATGTAAGCACCAAGGAACACAGTAAATTACAGTTATACATACAATACAGATGCAGTAAAAATGAACAGTGACTTAAAAGTATTAATTGATACTGGAGGAGGACTCAAAGTAATGAGTATATGGGCTGCTTGCTCACCTGAGCCCAGAGAATTTCTGCTGCAAATCACTGATGTGGCACATTAGGCTCAAATTTATGTATTCTACAAAGGTAAAGCTAAAAATGTTTCTCAGCTGGGAAATTTCTTGTAGGAGCTTGTGAAAATGAAATAAGAATTGGATTCTGATAGGAAAAAAACTACTTTATGCAAAGGTAGAACATTACAGTTACAGGGACCTAAAAGTCAATGCACTCTGCAATATTAAATGTGTATTTGAAAAAAAAGAAAAAGATGCTTTAGCCTCTATATTAACATGATTGGTAACTCTGAAACACCTCAAGCAACCCATTTCAGAGCATAATTAGCAATTGGTTTGTGTGCTCGCTCTCATGCATCAGCCCAATGGACATGCAAGCTAGTACACAGTGCAGACTTTCTAGGTTCAGAGATCTGAATTGTGCTGCAGGTGTAGCATAGTTTTTATTTAGTTTTATGTCCCTTTAAAATCATGAGCTAACACTATCACCCTATTATAGACATTTGCACATCTGAAAATGTATTTTCGTATCAATTCTGTATTTTTAAATGTTGTTTTGTTGCATTCAGATTGATTCATTATATAGCAGTCATTGGTTTTGGATGCATTCGGATTGATTCATTATAGCAGTCATTGGTTTCAGATGCATTTGGAAGTTTGTTATGTTCGGATTCATTTGTTCTGTCATGTTACTCTGATTCGGATGGTTCCAACCAACACAAAAGGAATTTCACTGTTCTATCTCACTATATTTAATTGTAATATATCTCTATTTTTTTTTTTTAATAATAAATCTGGAACGGCAAAGGAATTGTGATTAGTCCAGAAATTCAGACTATTGTGCCATGGCCATTCGAATAAAACACATTTATCCAAACTAGTTTGGATGTTTCATTACAAATTAATTTGGATTAGTTTGGTTTGGTTACTAGGGTAATTCAGAAATTCGGATACATCACCTGAATTTCATCCAAATTTAGAGTCAGAACTAAATGAATTGCACATGTCTCATGCCTATTAATCAAAATGCTTACAGACAAGGTTGATAGCCCGGAATGTACAGTTCTAAATGCTCCTGCAGATTTTATTGTAGTCTCTCCGACTCTCTACCCTGGTGCTGAGGCTCTTGTTATTGGTCATGAATATTGGCGCTGTATCTCTCTTTAGATCTTGCTTTTATTACTATTTACATTTTTATGATAGCAATAGAGATGTGCATTCATATTCGTAACGAAAATTTATTCCAAAACAAAAAGCTCTTTGCTGCACATGTCTAGATAGCAATACCAGTACTTACTTTCATTAGGTTCTGTCTAGGGACACGATTATCAAGAACTCACTGTCACAGAGAAAAATCACATTAAAAAAAAGAGTATTGAGGGGCGGAGTTAGCCGCCAAGGAGAGCAGACGTTGTGTGAGGGAGTTCTCTGCTATAGACTAATTAAAAACGATTTTCTAACACCTACCTAGCGATAGATTACTGGTCATTTCTAGAGAAGCAGACCCTTGCTTGTACCTGTGGAACCTGGATTTTGTACCACATCATACCAGGTTTAATACAGGTCTGGTATCACTGCTACTGGGCTGGTATGGCCTCCCTGAATTCCAGAGGGTCGGGGATCTGCTCCGGAGTGGAAGATCAAGTCACCTAAGGACAATAGTGGAGCAACAGCTAGATCCAACACATTGCGAACCTGAGCCTGCAAGTCAGAAATAAGCCTGACAAGGATGAGGAGGTTCCCTGCGCCTGGAAGCCCCATTGGAGCAAGCGGCCTCACATCTTCTACCTGGAGGACAGCGGAGGGTTAAAATCAGAAGTCAGCTGCATCTCGAGAACGACTCTGCTGACCGGGACTTTTCTAAGAGGATTTCTAAGAGGATCGACATTGGAGTTTTGGCGCGAAAGTCTGCCATTTTACTAGCCGCCTCCCCCTAATGCACGAGACAAGTACCAGGGACATCTGAGAAGATCACCTATAAAGCTCTGCTAGGACATGAAGGGCTGGTAAGACTTTTAGTCATACATCCCACATCTCATCCTCCCCGGCCCTCGGGTCACTCTCTGCACCTGCAAGTCCCAGTATAAACTCCACAGGCTGCAACAGAGGCCTACATGCTCTGAAAATATCTTAGGCCGCATACCTTGTTAAACTATCTTCCCTTATCATTCCATAATTCCCTAAGAGATCATCTAGTCCCTGAATGGAGGGCATTGGTGGAGATAAAATATTAGATGCCCCTGATCTGGCACGAAAATTCGCCTTTCTGTTTATGTGACCACTTATAGTGGCATCAGGGAGAACCTCTGGATAAGGGACAGTAGACATTCCCAGTGGGCATCCTATCATACAGAAGTCCTCTGTCTAACTGACCTTAGAAATAGGACTGGATGACCAGCATGTTGGCTGTCTTTCACTGTGGAATTTTATTCATTATGCAGATGTAATGGCCTTGTGATTCCGGCTGTCAGGGGGTTATTAGGGGGCCCCAAGCCCTTGTAATGAATAGTCACAATTCGAGCCCTATGTGATTAACTAGTCTTAATCATCTTCAGTACAGACCATTCAGGCAAATGCCATTGGGCAGGGGATTTCCTAACATGCCTCAAGGGTCCAAAAGGAGGACCGCAAATTCCGCTGAGTATAAAAAGTCCGTAACTGACCATTTCAAACCAAAGACCCCGCTTGAGAAACCAATAGATATAAGTAATCCTGCAACAGACCCCTCAGTAGGGAGAGCCTTATTGGATCAGTGCTCCCAAACTGCTCTGAATTCAGAGCCTATCATGGCATCAGACATAGTTGCCACACTCACGCAGAAGCTCGAAAACCTCCAGGACTCTCTCACTAAAACTTTTAAGAGCTCTGTGGTGGAATTGCGCAAAGATATAGGAGCGATTGGTGAGAGGGTTGACACTCTCGAGCAGAAACAAGAGGACCTGGCAGTGAAGCAGGCCAATCTCTCCAACCACTCACAAATATTGGTAGATATGATTGACACAATGGAGGCTAAGATGGCGGACATTGAAGATCACTCCCGCTGAAATAATTTGAGGTTTCGGGGGATTCCGGAGGAAGTCTCAACTCAATATCTAGAACCCTTCCTCATTGAATTCTGTAATTGCTTAAAATCTCCACAGCTCCTTAGTGAAAACTTGATCGATAGGGTTCACAGGCTCTCTAGAGGCAGAAATGTATCATCTGAAAAACCTAGGGACGTCATTGCCTGCTTCCATTTTTTTACCTATAAGGAGCAGATCACAAAAGCAATGTTTTCCAACCCTACCCTTCCAGACCAGTTCCAGAACATTCAGGTTTTTCTGGACCTGTCGCAGTTCACAATCTAGAAAAGGGCTATGTTCAGAGACATTACAAAAACACTATGCCAACAGGGAATCAAGTTTAGGTGGGGAAACCCAACAAAGCTCCTCATACATAAAGAGGGCCTCTTATTCGCAGCTGCTACGCCCACTAGGGCCCAACACTACTTGAGAGATTGGAACTGCATTCCGGCTCCTCAACCTGGAGGCCATCACTCCACCCATAGTGAGAAGGAATCCTCAGATCTACCAGCCAAGACCCCAAATCCATTGAGATCACTCAGCCTGTCTGCCACAGAGTGGCATCCTCTGCCACAGAGGTCCTCAATCAACAAACACCAGTCTCCCAGCCGGTAACTGTCTTCACAACAGGAACATACAAGCTACACACATTTGCTTCCAGGGGAGGCAAATTCCCTAACCCTTTAATGATCTGCAAGCTCAAGATGATAAGTATCATATTTTGGGGGTGGGGGAGGGAAATGCCATGTATTTGTTCTTTTTCCCTGTATGTTTGCTTTCACTCTCTCCCTTACACTGATTGGGGACTCACTGGGACTTTACATTGAGTGACATTTTAAATGCCCTGGCCCTGCTCCAAGTAATGATGATAAATAATGACTCCAATCCCCCTGCCCACCCATTGGGGTACTGATGGGCTAGTATCCAAGTTTATTGTTAAAGACTCTGGAGCTATTCTCAGCAGCTAATGCTGTGTTAACTAGCTATGGACAAAATGTTATTTTATAAGATGATGTGTGCTGCTCTGTAACGCCGACTTATCCCACTTCAGAGTTGAGAGGGTGGATTACCCTAACCAGGATAAAGGTAGAATGGCGATATTTGACACCCTTCACGGCGGAATGGATGAGCACCATTATCTCTGGGTGAAATGTTTTCAATTATGTTCAAATATGTTAAGTGTTAACTAGATATGCTTGTACTGGCATTATATAAGACTATGTGTGCTATTCTGTTTTGCTGTCATGTCTTGGCTCAGGAGTGGGAGGGTAGACTACCTAGCCTTGATTAAGGCTGAATTAAGTTGTCTGACTCCCTGCATGGCAAGACAGACTAGCATTGCTATCTATGTGTGAAATGTTTTTACTCTTGTGCAAAAGTGTTAAAATTGTTGAGTTGAGTTACTTTTTTACATTGCCGACACAATAATCACAGGTTTGGGAATCAGGATTGTTCTAGCCCCATTTGGGCTTATATACAGGCAGCTGACTCCCTGTGTGACAAAATAGACGAGCTTAATAGCCTTTGTTCCTACGCCTTATTTATATATCTAAGAACAACGACTTAATATTGTTTTGCTACTTTTCTAGGGTTTAAATTCTCCTCTATATTGCCGACACAATGACAATAGAGCTGGGAACCAGGATTGTTCTAGTCCCATTTGGGCTTATACACAGGCAGCTGATTCCCTGTGTGGCAAAATAGACAAGCTCAATGGCCCTTGATGCTATGCTTTATTTATATACATAAGCCCAACTACGTCAATCTCCTTATCCCTGATTTTTAGGGATACCCTTGAGGGATGTTCTTCACACCCCTTCCAGGGGCCTCCCACCTTGAATATCATAAACCTGAGCTGTGAGCGGGTCCTTAGCCATCGAACCTGCCCAGCACATGACCCTAATTTTTGGGTAGTATAGCTATTTAAGTCCCCCCCTTCTCCCAAGCAGTCACAGCACGAGTCGTACGTACACGGCTACTGTCATTATTCCCCTGGCCGCCAGATATTATGGCTAACTCTAAGGAAAAACCAAAAAAAGGAAAAGATAAAGAAAAGGAAAGGAAAAAAAAACAGGAATAGAAAAGACAGAAGAAGAAAAACAAAACAACACGTTTAAACCCCCCCCCATGAAACATGTTTTCATAGTAAACACTAGAACACAGATTCTTGATACATACTTTCCATTTATATATGATATAATACTTTTGGATGTTAAACGAGAAAGAGTAAGCCTAGGTTTCTACCAAGTGGCTTCTCCATTTCAGATTCTTGAAGCATTTGTCTGATTTCCTTTAAAACTTAGCACCCTCTCTCCTACCCAATCTTTCCCCCCCCCCCCTTTTTTTTCCAGAATGTCTCAACCTTGGGATTTCTTTCCGTGAATACGAAGGGATTGAATTCCCCCAATAAGCGTATTCCGGAAATTAAGTTTCCTCAGTTTCCGGAAATCTATCTCTACTTATAAAGACAAAACTAGGGGAGTCCCTCTATTTTGATTAGTAAAACTGTGGCCTTTCACCTTGTACATTTGGAGAGGGATGAGGAGGGATGCTTCCTTATCCTGATCTGTAAACTGAACAATCAATTGTTCACATTAGTCAACATTTATGACCCTAATCAAGGTCAAACAGCATTCCTGAAGAAGACCCTTGCCATAGTAGAAAGGTTGAAACAGGGAACCCTGGTTCTGGGCGGAGACTTTATCGCCAGACATCATAAAGAGAGTGCTGGAATATTAAGTTCTGAAACTTGGGGGCCATCAAGGTGGAGAAGGAGTCCAGGGTTTTGTGGGCCGGGATTATCTTGTCCAAGATAAAGAACAAGCCTTGCCTCAAGGGATAGACCTAATGGACGCTATTTGGGTCCCTAAACACATAAATCTAAGTAGCCGAGTTGATAATCCCATAGTTAATCAGACCGTTAATATCTGGCATGACCTTCGCCATCACACAGATATCTCACCACATCCTTCCCCTATCCACAGTTTAGGAGGTTTGTTGTGGAGTTCTCCAAATATTCACTTGGATTTCTGGAAAAGGAGGGGTGTTCATCACATATCTGACTTATACTCCTCGGGAGCTCTACCCTCCGCAAACCAATTGTTTGGGTCAAATGGAGAGAACCTGCTGTGGTTTAGATTTTAGAGCTTCAGAGTACTAAGCCTCATTAGGCTAGGGGATTCCCTAAAACAGCTTTAAGAGAGAGGTCCAAGTGGGAGGAGAGACCGATTCAGGGCAAGGCTACGACTAGGCCGCTATCTTTCCACTATGCTGCCCTTCTAAAAGACCATTCAACAGGCCACCCATGGCAAATAAAAGCCTGGAGTCGAGAATTGGATATTACAATCTCTGAAAGTGATATCTCCTCCGCGATCTTGCTTACAAAAAAACCTCTTCATTGCGTGACTGTCTTGGAAACATATATGAAGGTGGTACTAAAATGGCATGGGTCCCAGTGAGACTAGCAAAGATATACAACAACAATAGAGCGCAATGCTGGAGGAACTGCGATAAGCTGGGTACGCATATTTGGTGGTCCTGCCCAAGGGTGGTGCCACTTTGGCGAGATGTCTAAATGCTTCTCCATTTGGTTAACATAGAAATACACCTAAGCTCTGCTTCACATCTTTCCAAGATCTACTACCCTATTCATCAAGAGATTACTCATCTACATTTTGGCGGCCACTAAACTATGTATTGCCAGGGCTTGGAAGCAACCGGAACCCCCAACTCTAAATGGGGTGTGTGATTTGGTGAATCATTTCGCGCCAATGGAAAAATTTTTGGCTGGAGAAACCAATGGGATGGAAACCTATTGGGAGACCTGGACAGACTGGATCGCTCTTCAGTAGTTAGTAAACCCATCTACTACTTTTTTTTGTTCTCTTTCTTTCTGCTCCCTCCCCTACCCCTCCCCACTCCCTCTGCTATGACCTTCCCTTCCCCCCCCCCCTTTTGAGGGGTATGCTAAGCCAGAGAGACAATATCTTCTGGGCTATCTGACATATTGCTCGCAGTTTGATACTCATCCATATTTGACCATATTTAACTAGATCCCATTTTAAGGGTGAATGTAAGCCCTGTTTCTCTCCCTACCCCTTATAACTCAGAGAGCCCTTCACCAAGAGACCCCAGTACACCAGTTTTTGCTCTTTATGTTCATCTAACACCAAGACGGGGGTCCTAGACTATCCTCTTCTTCCAGTTTTGGTTATTATATATAAATGGTGAAGGACATATTGGATATGCTAGTTAAATCTCTGTTTAAATTTCTGGTTTAAATGTTTTCAGGACCTGTAGTTTGTAAATTAATGCTGATTGTACATTGAACTTCAAGGATTTTGTAACACTCTGCTCTGGTCTTGTTAATGTGTTTGTATTTATTTTATAACTTCAATAAAAAGATTTGAAAAAAATAATAAAAAAAATAAAAAAAAATATGATATTGTAAATGTATGTGTCTCTCCTTTACATCCAGAACCTCACTTAGGCCCTGATGATTAAAACATCTTGGCAATGGTGATATTTTAAAAAGGGATCTTGTGAAATTTTAAAAAGGGCTGAAATCATGCAGTTTCATCGACTGACATTTTACTATACATATCTGTGGTTAGCGATGCTTTTCTGATACTGATTATATTTTCAAAGCAACATCCTCACCTACATTGTAATGTAAATGATCCCTTTGAACAATATTACATGCTAATACTATTTACATGTGTCAATCAAAATGAAACCCCATTTGTTACAATACAGTAGTAAAACTAGGACATTAATAATACAGGATTTTCTGAAAGATTGTATTCAACAATTTTAAGAAATGTAGGAGAATCCTCTGAGAAATGTGGATGTGTCACTTCAACCAATCACAGCCTTTACTAGCTTATTCATAGAAAATATTATAATTTATTCACAAAGCTTAGACTTTGACTTGAGTGGATGCCTATTTTATTCAATTGAAGTAAGCAGCTTTTAAAGGTTAGGCTGTTTTGCAAGTTGTTTCAAAGTTCTCTTCTGACATACAGTAATGAAGTTGATTCAAATTGTATTTTTACAAATAATATTAACCAGTTAGAGAAAAGTCAGCAATCCACAAAGGACTGACTATCTGCCTCATTGATTTAAAATGTCATGCTTGTGATATAATGACTTGCAAATATAGGTATTAAGTACATACCTACAATAAATATTTTGGTTTGTATTAACAGTAAACAAACACGATCTGCAGCACTTAAAAGTATTTATTTTATATATCTTTTTCACTTAATTTCTTATACACATAGAATATTTCTTTTCTAGCACTTAGTCATATTTTTGACAAACAATTTAGTGAGGACGTATTGCCGTGCTCCTAATTTCTCTCCTTCACTTTTTTCCCGTAACATTAACACTGTTTTTGGGTAGTATTCTTTACTCTAATTGGAGTCTCTATTGTTATCTCTATATATATTATTTTTTTGATTGCAATTCTTGTAAATATGCAAAGATCTGTCAAATTTTAGGGATATGCAGATATATTTTTTCCACTTATTTTCACCAAAGGCTACTGTTTTCTTTTAGTTGCCAGTACTGTTGCCAATAGATCAATTGTATTAAGCACACTTGTCAGCCAATCTCACCTGACCAATAGGTGTCACTCTGAAATGTTTAAAAGGAGGCTGTAACTGGAGCTTATTCATCTTGAGAAAGCCCTGTAAGAGGGAGAAACGCGTTGATGAAAGTTACAGCTACCTCACACTTCATTTATTGTCTATCAAGACTTTAATATTCTGATTGAAGTGACAAGTTATTTAGCTATCCTCCGAAAGAAAGAGGACTGCATCCTGAAGGGCTACGTGCCTAAGCCAAGCCTGTTACAAGCTGCACATCAGAATCCTTCCGGCTGCCTATGGAAAGCAAGGGGACTGTACTGTGAAGGGCTGTGTGCCTCAGCTAAGCTGGTTTTAAAAGCTACACATTGAGATCCTTTTGCTACAAGGTCTCCAGGAGAAATTTGGATACACTACGAGCCTGCGTGCAATCCTGCACTAACGAGCGGGGTCCAACTTCTACAATATAGCGGCCGCTATAGTTCATCTGCCAAGTTATTCTGACGAATAGAAATTCTCTACAGAGATGACGCCCTCTGATCAGTGACGTCACAGAATACACATACGCCTCACAGAGGTGATTGCAATACACGGACGGTATCCTTGAAGGTAACAACGGGTTTATCCCCACCCGGTTTTTTGATCCTCTCTTTGTTTCATCTGTGGACTTTGAGTTATTATGTCGACTTCCTTCATCCATTATTGTAATAAGGTTCATATTGGCAAAAGTAGTCATTTCTTTTAGTCTTGTTTTATGCTTCAACATATCGGAGACGTCCGATTTTAATATATATTTTTTACTTGTTATCTTTGCTGGATTTATAATTATATGTTTATTTAATTAAATTTTATTTACAACGAAAGTTATTATCCTTTTTTTGCACAGCAACTTAATTTTTATTTTAGCACCTTTAGCTTTTATTAGCGCTTCTCCTGTTTTTTCATTCTTTAAACAAACACACTCCAGCTATTATTAGTGTACATTTATTAAATTCAAATTCAAGTAGCTAGAAAGCATATTTCAAGTCAGTTGCAATTTGACAAATGCTTTATAGCCAATCTGACTAATGCTTCATAGCCAATCAAATTAAGGTAAACTAAATCAATTTTAAATAGGTTGAAGAGAGTTTAGTTTTTTTGAACGCTGGTTGTTTGTGAATAGTGTCATTTTTGGATGATGTTAAGTTTTCCTCTTGAACCCACCATTTTTAATTATTTTTCCTCTTTAAAGTTTTTTATATTTTAAATTTTTTATTGAGGAAAAGTGATACATGCAGTTTATATAGTAAATGCAATACAGCAGATGAACATATCATATCTGACTATGGTTGTACAATAATATTGAAACTTGAAAGTCCTCCTTTTTTCAGTCCCCAAAAACAGTAATACAGATCTCTCTTGGACCTGTTCTGGTGCTTGATTACAACCAAGGGGGTTAATATTCAACATGAAATATGAATAAAAGATTACGTAGGAACAAACTGCATCATATGAAAAATAAACAGAATATGGGGAAACTGCCGTTTCTAGAAGATTGGAATAGATGCAAGGGTCAGGACTGGTTGCTATATTAACACACATCTCACAGAAGCAAGCAGCTATCTTTTATGAACTAGAAACTGTAGAACTTGACAAAACAGATAAATGATTATTTCCCTGAAAGTATAATCTATCTAAAATGTCCTGAATGGCTAAAAACATAAACTCTTAAAAGGCTGTTATACACCACTCTCTAGTCATAAAAATATGGTACAAACCCTGATTTACAAAGCATATAACACACAATTTAAAACCTTCATTTAATGCTTAGTTCCTGTTATTGCCTTTTTATGGCAAATACTTGGCTCCCCAACCTCGGCCCCGGCCGCGGACCAAGCTGGGGGGACCCGCTCTGCTATCCTTTTTCTTTCAGGAACTGAGGCTACGTGCGTAGTATATATCCCTTTTTCAAGTGTAAAATTATGCCCCCCTAGGAGCCACCCGCTAAACCCCACAGGAAACATATAAAATTATAAAAGGGCATTGATGCTGTTACTGTGCCTCTTTCAGGCTGTCAATGTGTGTATACTTCTAGAACCTATATGTACTTTATGTAATGCAACGACAGGAGTGCCTGAAGCCAGGTAATTCAGAACTTAGAAAAGTAGGGAAGTGCTAATACCTAAACATACTCTAATATCTTATAAACGCACAAGCTCTTTATAAAAAAAAAAAACACATAAAAGATAAAACAATTAACATTTTGGAGCCAACAATATTGGAACATGTATGACAATACCAAGCTATCCTCCGGCTGGCTTTAAGGAGTCCCAACAGTGATCTAAGTTAAACTGTTTATTAGAGTTCCTTTTATCTGGGTAAAGAGGCAAGTCAACCTGCATTTTCAAATTCACAGATGTAGTATATGGTGTGTTATTCACAGGCATGAAGAACAGGGAGTTTCCTTTGCTCTCCTGCCTAGACCTTTCCTCTATACAAAGCGCATCAAACATCGGTACTACGCGTTTTGAGGCATTAAACTTCCTAGGATATTTTAAAGCTATTGCGTGGCATACACTGTCGGCTTGCTTTTGCTTAGACAGCAAATCCTCATGTTGGGTCAAGTTGGTGTTTTGATGCATATCTACCGTTGGAGATCTAGTCTTCATCCGAGACGGCTTCACACGAGGCGAGACCTGTGAGGGTATTGCTATATCAGGATTGATCTCTGTTCTGCTCAGGAGGGGGGAGACCACGGAGGTGCCCTTTGCCGTGGCCCCATCCACCATATTTATCATCTCCGCCTCTTTCGACTTGCTCCCTGTGTTGGGCTTAAACAGTTGTGAATTTATTAGAAAGTCCCATGGAGCCCTCTGTATTAGGTCTTTAAAGCGATGTTCCATCTTTTCCAGGATGTCATCTAAATAAGACATGTAGCTAGATTCTTTCTCGGCAGCCATGTTTGTTGCGTATTAGTAAATGTCCTAATAAACGTAATCTCTCTATAACAAAACGAGTCTGCTTGCCTTGTTGTTCTGTGTAATTGTGAATAGACTTTCTGTGTCCAGTCCTGACAGAAAACCGAGGGGGGTAGCGTTGCCTGTCATGAGCCGCCGCTCCAGACCTTTACTGCCCGATCTTGTGTTCCAGCTTCAAAAATACAGATTAGATTGTTATATTCTATCCACTAGTCCAGTAGCACTGGTCACTTTATATGTTAGTTCACTGTGTTAGTTATCCTACACCGGAAGTTTGCTGAATATTCAGCAGGAGCACTAAGAAGATGTGACCATCCACAGTAGCTGTTCGGATACAGGTAGGATAATTAGCTACAACTATAAAGAGCCACATGCCCTTTGAGCCCAATGTGCAAATAGATAACAGTATACTGACTAGTGTATATTAGAATAAGGAAGAGAAATGTCAAGTTATATAGTCCAGGAAATGACTATCAGGAAGTAAAAAAGATTAGTCAAACAGTAAGTATTATGTGAAAGTGCAGCATATCTTAAGGAGTATATGAAGCCACTAGCAGAAATCCCATGGGCACTTGTGCTATATGGTGTATTCAAATAGAGAACCATACTAAGTAAAATCTCCATATAGAGCAGTACATTAATCTGCTAAAACAGAAGTAGTACAATATAAGATTATTAGAATCAGTTCAGCTGTGCCAGAACATTGATTTATACTGATAGAGTGAATGAATATCAGTCAAGCATAGATCCAACTTTATTGAGGTTGCTAAGGGTGTACTTTTCATGCAAGGAACTTTGTATGGTTTACTATGTGTAACCTGCTACTCAGTTTTTATTATATAATAGTTGATGTGTTGACGACTTGTAATGGACAGAATTGGTGTATGGACCAGAAAGGCTATGAATTCTATTATTATCAGAGCACAATGAAAGTATTCTCCTTAGAAAACCTAAAACTACTACTGAAGATCTATATAACAAATTAGTAGGCAAAAAAAGGGAACAAACAACAGGTCTAGTAAGTAATTAAGTAAATAATGTGCTATGCTGCTGACTAAATCCCTATCAGCAGACCGTGTCTGAAGTTCATCTACAGCTTTAACCCACTCCTATCTTAAGGGCTGCTGAAGTATCAGATACTGGTACACCAACAGTAGAATTGATTCTTATGGAGTCAGGAGAGGAGGCATTTCCACTCAAAGAGTCTGGATAGGAACCATCTTGATGTTTTGAATCGTCCACAGTCAAAACAGGTAAGGTATATTGGAGATTGAGCATAACCACGTCAGCTGGGGGAAAGTCTATCCCAGTAAGAAAGAAATCTATGCGCTGCATTGAGTCTCCCAATTGCCCCATAATTTGCACAATAGGGATAGTTGAATCGTTTCTTGATGTGATCTCACTCTGTGACCAAGGATTGATCATAATGGAGGCCCTAGTGTCAGCTTTAGATGTCTCACCTCGCAACTGTCTCTGAGGGTCTGGGTCTAATTTGACTGTAGAGTAGCAGGCATTATCAGCATCATCACTATAGGCAAACGTTTTTAAGCTACCACTTTCTGCTGCCAGGTCTAAGCTGCAGTCAATCAGCGGGATCTCAGCAGTTAGGGAAGCCTCTCTCTGGAAGTTCTCACTTTGCTCTGAGCATAGTGAGCACTGTAGGATGAGGTCCTTCATTTGCAATGAAAACCATTCCTCAAAGTCCACCAACATAGCTTTTATTCTGTAATGTATGTCCTCCATGGTTATTCAAGAATTGATAGTGAGGTGAAAGTGAAGTTGTACTGTTCATTTATTATCTGGTTATCGGGGGGTGCAGAGGCCCAACCCATCCAGGGCCGTCAAAGTCCTCTGCGATCTGGTGTAGTGGTTCTTGATGTGTAGAAATATTCAGCTTGATTTCTACCACCTTTTTAAACCAAATTTAACGCTGGATGACTTAATAGTTCAGATCTACATGGCGGAATGTGAATATCTTTTACAGAGCTCTCAGTTAAGCTGCCATGCTCAATCACGGGCCAGACACGCCCCTCTTTTAATTCTTTTTACTTGACCACATTGACACTATCTAAAAAATGTGACAAAAGTCATGCTAATGCCAAAAGCCGTGTCAACACTCAAGCAAAACAGGAACTAAGCTGAAGACCAGAGCCTAAATTTGTAGAAACGATAGGTACTTTTTACCATACTACACTTCTAATATTAACATTTAGCAGGGCACAATATTTCTAGACAAAATCATTACATTTCATGATTACATTATCTAGGGCTTTTTAAATATTTTTTCAATAAATTAATTTTCTTCACTTATTTATTTAAATTCCTTTGTAGTCTTTGTGTGCCTTGTAGCACTAAAGTCTGTATGAAGTTGTCAACCGTTATTGAAATGTTTTTTTATTTAAAGATTTAACTCCCTTTTCTTCAGTTTAGTGATGCTGATTAATAAATCCTTATGCATTCTATTTCATTTCATCATTAATCTGCATAATCCATGAGTCATCTGCCAGACAAGAATCACACAGTAGCTTTAGATTGTAACAAAGCAAGATATGCAGAATAGATTACTCTTACCGTATAATATGCTTTCATAAAGTATAATTTAGGTATTTTTGTGTAACAATGAATAGAATGTTCTGTGCTTTTCATATTGTACTAAATTGTCTTATTACAACTGCATTTATGATTTCTAAAGTGTTTCATTATACAAAAAAATCAAACCACTAATTTATTTTCTGTGCTAAGGGCATTACTATACAAAACCCAAACAGTGGTTTGGCAAACTTTTCTTTTTTAAACCTAAAAATGAACTGACACTAACACTAGTCAGATAATGAAAGATTTGTTTTATTAAAGTAACAAAAAATGTATTACGTGCAACCAACTTTGTGCATATGTATGTACCAAGCAATTGGCAAATTTTTTTTTTGTTTTTCAAACAAGCTTTATTAAAAATAATTCAGCGTAACAGTGTTACATACTTAAGAGCCCCTTAAGAGTTCATACATATTCCAAGGTCCTATTATGACAAAAGTTCTCATCAGGTGGGTACATTCTTTTCCTGCTTGTTACTGTCAAAACCATTACAACTGGATCCGTTAAAATGCATCAATAACATAACTTTAAACAAATTTTAGAGAAAATAAACCAAACAAAGTAAAACAAGAAAATACAACCCTGACCTCCGTGGCTCTGCCCAGTACGTGTAACCTTAACATGTCAGACTTTGGGAGGAGAGTTGATAATAAAGAGGGAAGAAGAGAAGGACCTGTCAAATCTTTTACAGTTTTACAGTTTTTCGCTATAAGCTATTTAGCACCATTAACACCAATTTGTACCAACCTAGACCTTATTTTACATTGTGTTGAGGCTATATCATTCAGTAGAGCTGTCCTGGGAGTGAGTGTGAATGTCTCAGAGAAAAGTGATTTAAAGTAAGTGTCCACAGCCTCCCATAACGGTCTCACTATTGGACAGGTCCACCACATATGGAAAAACATGCCCCTGACTCCACACCCTCTCCAGCACATGTTAGACGCTGTTCTATAAATTTTAGCTATTCTAGTCAGTGTTAAATACCAACGAAAAAATTTAAAACAAGAATTTTTTTGCGCTCTAATGCCAACCACAATAAATATTATAAATATTAAAAACTGATGAAAAAATATGTATCTGATAAAAAAATATATATACACAATCCCAATGGAATTAGTCTATTCTCAAAAATTGTCCATATAATCTCAAAATGGGGATACCAAAAAATGACTTGACCACAGTACCTTGTGATGGAGTAAATTAGTTTAAAGGTTAAAAACTTGCAGCTGGTGTTTTTCAAGTTCTTTCCTTGGAATGCTATCCCAAACGGTTCCTCTGTAAAAGGATTGAATTCCAAATGTTGTGCCTTTATAGTGCAGCCTTGTTCCAGCCAGCAATTCACCGGTCTTGACTCAGAAGTGATAACATAAAACAGAAAAGAAAAAAACAGGCGCACAAAGCACGATTCAAGTGTAAAAGTTTTAATAACAAAGTGACACACGCACAGTAATAATTGCACTTACTAGATTAAAATAAATAATATGCATTGAAACAACACTCCTTGGGTCTGCAGCTCCTGTAACAGTGGCACAGATGGTCCTTCACCTTACAGCTTTTGTCCAACAGCAACAGGTAATGGTAATCCGGATCCTTAACCTGAGCGTGTGACCAGCTTCTGTAAACAGGTTGTTCTGCTTCCCAAATAGAGTGATAGTCTGCAGTGACTGGCCTGACGCGTTTCCCCCGACTTCGGCCGGGCTTTTTCAAAGGCTTAATATTGTTAAAAGTGCGCCTTTTTGTTTTAAAGGCAAGGTGGCCAATCAAACAGGAGGTGTGAGTTTGTTTAGCCAATGCTAACGAGGGGTGTGTAAAACCATAAATCTGACATCGCTATGTTCGTTAAAAAGGCACAGTTGGGTTAACAACTTGTTACTAATTACCTAAAAAAGTTGCCACAGTGAGTATACATGTAACGCTAACAAATTCAATACGCACAAAGAGCTCTGAAACATTAAAACTATACAAAATGAATGCGTGCTTCCCAATATGGCGTTTTGTTAGATGGTGTTCAGTACACTGTAATTCCTGCTTACATTGTCAAAAATGAAAACATACAGATATCAATTGATTATTCGTAGTTTGATATAGTCAACCTTAAGGAACAGTTCATATTTACTCTCCATGTAGAAAAAAGTTGTATTTAAAACGATTCATATTGTATTCACATAAAAGTATCTACTACATATAAAAAACCTTTAGAAAAACCCAAAAGCATATATATTAAAGAGTGATGGTTCTTGGAAAAATGCTCTGATTCAATTTATTGAAAGTAATTTAATAGAGTTTTGCTAAGTTCCTATAATATTATAATAAACTGTTTATTTTCTATGTATTTCTCATTGTGAGATTTAATAGTGATCCCTAATTTAATGACTATATTTTTATTATCTAATAAGAGCGTCTATAGTCACTAGGTTTTTCTGAATGTGTTGAAAAAATGAATGATCCCTGCAGGAACAATGAACTACCTATTAAACGGAATTGGATGTATGGATGTATGGATATTAATTTTGAGTGCTAACTTATTCTACTGAGGACACTAGAAAATTGAAATAAAAAAGTTGAGATAAAAATTCCAAAGTTGAAAAGACTAACGATACCTAAAAGAACAATATTCCACCTATTGTTGATGTTTTGTACAAATATTTTCTGATAAAAAATCCATGTATTTAGTAACTGATGAGTACCATAAAGAATAATTAATTGCCCAGTGTTCATGTTTGAATGAAAACATATACTATGAGATTAAAAAATTCATATAACAACAAATCTTACTTAGATGAACATAATTCCACTCATTATTAAAGTGGATAAGTGAGTGGATGTATATAGACCAAATAAATATAAAAACACTAAGATGCTAAAAATTCATTCAGATACATAAAGTTATGTTAATGATGTAAAAATGTTAAAAAATATTAAAAAATAGTAAAATGTTAAGCAAGCATTTCTGGATGATTTAAACAAATGCTGCCACATCTATGTCAATGTTTAATCCTAGGGGCTGTAAAGTCTTTAGTTTATAAATCCACCTGGTTTCTAATTTTCTTAGTGTCAAAAGTCTATTGGGTTTTGTAGGAGGCACCTGATCTATTACTTGTACTTTCAGAGAGCTGGGATTGCTCCCATGGCATTCTAAAAAGTGTCTCGGAACACTGTGATTATCCATTTTTTCTTTAATGTTATATAAGTGTTCGTTGGTCCTACGCCTTATTTTCCTTTTTGTACGGCCCACATACAGGAGGCCACACCCACATTCTAGCAGATACACGACATAAATTGAATCACAATTGCTTTTGAAATTAATAGTATATGTTTCTGTGGACTGACTATTATGGAATGTTGGTGCTCTGTTTATGTGTTTGCACATGTTACATCTTGATTTTCCACATTTCATAGTCCCCTTCCAGTTGTTAAGCCAGTTATCAGCTTTTGGATTGACATTATTTACTATGGAAGGTTTGATCTTACTAGGGGCTAGGATGTTTTTTAAGCTCCTGCCTTTCTTATATGTGAAAGTTGGCTTATCTTCCAGATGTGGACCTAAAACAGGGTCTGATTTAAGAAGTGGCCAGTGTTTCTTGATAATATTTTCTAGTGTTTTTGAGCCTTGATTATATGTAGTAACCAATCTTGTAGGATTACTATTACTTGATTGTGCTCCAATTAAAGTATCATGCATCACGGTCCCTATTGGTAATGAGTTATCAGTAGGTTTATTAAACCTACTGATAACTCATTACCAATAGGTAATAGTAATCCTACAAGATTGGTTACTACATATAATCAAGGCTCAAAAACACTAGAAAATATTATCAAGAAACACTGGCCACTTCTTAAATCAGACCCTGTTTTAGGTCCACATCTGGAAGATAAGCCAACTTTCACATATAAGAAAGGCAGGAGCTTAAAAAACATCCTAGCCCCTAGTAAGATCAAACCTTCCATAGTAAATAATGTCAATCCAAAAGCTGATAACTGGCTTAACAACTGGAAGGGGACTATGAAATGTGGAAAATCAAGATGTAACATGTGCAAACACATAAACAGAGCACCAACATTCCATAATAGTCAGTCCACAGAAACATATACTATTAATTTCAAAAGCAATTGTGATTCAATTTATGTCGTGTATCTGCTAGAATGTGGGTGTGGCCTCCTGTATGTGGGCCGTACAAAAAGGAAAATAAGGCGTAGGACCAACGAACACTTATATAACATTAAAGAAAAAATGGATAATCACAGTGTTCCGAGACACTTTTTAGAATGCCATGGGAGCAATCCCAGCTCTCTGAAAGTACAAGTAATAGATCAGGTGCCTCCTACAAAACCCAATAGACTTTTGACACTAAGAAAATTAGAAACCAGGTGGATTTATAAACTAAAGACTTTACAGCCCCTAGGATTAAACATTGACATAGATGTGGCAGCATTTGTTTAAATCATCCAGAAATGCTTGCTTAACATTTTACTATTTTTTAATATTTTTTAACATTTTTACATCATTAACATAACTTTATGTATCTGAATGAATTTTTAGCATCTTAGTGTTTTTATATTTATTTGGTCTATATACATCCACTCACTTATCCACTTTAATAATGAGTGGAATTATGTTCATCTAAGTAAGATTTGTTGTTATATGAATTTTTTAATCTCATAGTATATGTTTTCATTCAAACATGAACACTGGGCAATTAATTATTCTTTATGGTACTCATCAGTTACTAAATACATGGATTTTTTATCAGAAAATATTTGTACAAAACATCAACAATAGGTGGAATATTGTTCTTTTAGGTATCGTTAGTCTTTTCAACTTTGGAATTTTTATCTCAACTTTTTTATTTCAATTTTCTAGTGTCCTCAGTAGAATAAGTTAGCACTCAAAATTAATATCCATACATCCAATTCCGTTTAATAGGTAGTTCATTGTTCCTGCAGGGATCATTCATTTTTTCAACACATTCAGAAAAACCTAGTGACTATAGACGCTCTTATTAGATAATAAAAATATAGTCATTAAATTAGGGATCACTATTAAATCTCACAATGAGAAATACATAGAAAATAAACAGTTTATTATAATATTAAAAGAACTTAGCAAAACTCTATTAAATTACTTTCAATAAATTGAATCAGAGCATTTTTCCAAGAACCATCACTCTTTAATATATATGCTTTTGGGTTTTTCTAAAGGTTTTTTATATGTAGTAGATACTTTTATGTGAATACAATATGAATCGTTTTAAATACAACTTTTTTCTACATGGAGAGTAAATATGAACTGTTCCTTAAGGTTGACTATATCAAACTACGAATAATCAATTGATATCTGTATGTTTTCATTTTTGACAATATAAGCAGGAATTACAGTGTACTGAACACCATCTAACAAAACGCCATATTGGGAAGCACGCATTCATTTTGTATAGTTTTAATGTTTCAGAGCTCTTTGTGCGTATTGAATTTGTTAGCGTTACATGTATACTCACTGTGGCAACTTTTTTAGGTAATTAGTAACAAGTTGTTAACCCAACTGTGCCTTTTTAACGAACATAGCGATGTCAGATTTATGGTTTTACACACCCCTCGTTAGCATTGGCTAAACAAACTCACACCTCCTGTTTGATTGGCCACCTTGCCTTTAAAACAAAAAGGCGCACTTTTAACAATATTAAGCCTTTGAAAAAGCCCGGCCGAAGTCGGGGGAAACGCGTCAGGCCAGTCACTGCAGACTATCACTCTATTTGGGAAGCAGAACAACCTGTTTACAGAAGCTGGTCACACGCTCAGGTTAAGGATCCGGATTACCATTACCTGTTGCTGTTGGACAAAAGCTGTAAGGTGAAGGACCATCTGTGCCACTGTTACAGGAGCTGCAGACCCAAGGAGTGTTGTTTCAATGCATATTATTTATTTTAATCTAGTAAGTGCAATTATTACTGTGCGTGTGTCACTTTGTTATTAAAACTTTTACACTTGAATCGTGCTTTGTGCGCCTGTTTTTTTCTTTTCTGTTTTATGTTAAATACCAACGGTAGAGGATCTTATGGTTCAATTCTAATATTTGTGGTGAAACTGATGAGTTCTTAGAGAGTTGAAAATTTATTTTCCACTCTTTTTCTGGAATAATCTCTTTTAGATCTAAATGCCACTTCTGGGTATATTCGGGCATCCCCTGGTATAAGTTCTCTTTTAAAATCTTGCTGGCTAAGGATAGAGATTTTAGTATAATTGTTTCTCTAGCGCAAAGTGCTTCAAAAGTGGTAAGTGGTCGGGTCAGGTTCTGTCTATGTGAGGAAGAGGCCAGTAAATGTTGGAGTTGGCCGTATTTTAACCATGAAGCATAATGTTTACCTGCTGTATCTCTCAGTCCTTCCCTGGCTTTTAATTTCTCATTGTCTAAAAGATTATACAAAGGAATGGTATATCCCTACTCTGTCATAGTATGTGGTTTACCTTCAAGGCCACCTGTGAGCTCACCATTTCTAGGGATAGGTAATAATGGGGAATATATCATATATTTGTAATGATATGATCCCATTCTGTGAATATATATTGATGGGCCTCTAATAGCTGACATGTTATAGGTCTTCTATCCTTTGTTACTCAACATAATGCTCCTACGGAGGGGGTCTGAAGAATATATGAGTCTATTGAAACCCAAGCTTTTGAATCTTGGGAATGGTGCCAGTCCATTATTCATTGTAGAGTTATAGCAGATAGAGTCAGATTCGACATATAGAGTCATATTCAACACCACCATCCCACCCTTGTCTGCTTGTCTGTTTAATGTGTTACTATTTATCCTAGGTTTCTTGTTGCCCCAAATATACATATTTAGCATCAGCTGTAATTGTCTTAGATATTTATTTGGTAAGGGTATAGGTAATGCTTGTAGGGTATATAGTGTATCTAGGTAGTGTCGTCATTTTTACAGCTTGTATCCTACCCCACCATGATATATGTTTCGCATTCCAGGTTTGGAAATTGTTTTGTGTTGTGTTTAATAAAACACCATCATTTTTCTTAAAGGTTGTGTGTGTATTTGGCGACAGATATATTCCTAAGTATTTAATTGCCTCCTTCTGGTGTTGGAGTGGACAAACTTGTTTTAGCGATTGAAAGGCTGTATGTGATAAATTTATGTTCATGATTTCCAATTTCGTGGTATTAATCGCAAATGAGGAGTAAGCACCAAAGGTAGCTATTTCCTCTAGTGCCGCTGGAAGAGATGTTTCAGGGGAAGACAATCACAATAGCACATTGTCCGAGTACATTGCAATCTTATAGTCATTTGGTCCTATTTGAACCCCTTTAATAGTCTGATTCTGTCTTATGTGTGTCGCTAGTACTTCCATGGTGATAATGAATAACGTGGGAGAGAGCGGGCAACCCTGACGCGTGCCGTTTCTAATTTGAAAGGAATCGATAACGTGTCATTAACTATGATTTTTGCCATAGGAGATGAGTACAAATTAAATATTCTTTTAATCATTAAAAGGCCCAAAATTAAATGCTTCCAGAGCCAACTGGTGCGATCAAATGCTTTTTCTGCGTCTGTCGCCACCAAAATCGATTTAAGGTCCATTTTTTTAGCGTATGACATTAGGGTATGTGCTCTTATGGTGTTATCGTGAGCTTCTCTACGTGGGACGAAGCCCGCCTGATCTATATGTATAATATCGCTTATAATTAGGTTAAGGCATTTTGCTAGTATTTTCCCAAATATCTTGACATCTGAATTTAATAACGAGATTGGACTATAGTTCCCATGATCATCTAAAGATTTGCCTGGTTTGGGGATAATGGATATATGGGCTTCCAATAAGTATGGAGAAAAAGCGTGATCTCCATCTACTTCTTGGAATATCTCTTTCAAATGTGGGGGTTAATATTTTTTTAAAAATTTTATAATATGCATTCGACAGGCCATCTGGTCCGGGGCTTTTGCCTGATGGCAAGCTTTCTATGGTGCTAAGTATTTCTTGGTGTGTGATCGGCTGTTCCAATTTACCTCTAATTTCTGGAGTGATTTTCGGTAAATCGGACCCCGCAATATAGGCTCTCGTTTGAGATTCTCTATCTGACATATGTGGGACCTGGATATTATATAGTTTACTATAAAATTCCCTAAAAGCTTCTGCGATTTCGGTACTATCTTGTGTTCATTTTTGGCTTTATTAATTTTGTGTATATATGCTGTGTATGTTCTTCTCTTTAGTGCCCTAGCCAATAAAGATCCTGTCTTGTTCCCTTCATAAAAGTACAATCTTTTCAGATAGAGTGCCTTTCTTTAAGACTCTTGCATCAATAGCACTTGCAAGTCTTTCCTTGCTTTTTGCAGTTTTAAGTGTACCAGTGGGTCTGTGGGATTATCTTTATGGGTTGTCTCTAGTGCATGAATAGTTTGGGTCAGGGAACCTAATTCTTTTTTGTATAGTTTAATTAAGCACGCTTTTTAATTTATGCATTCCCCTCTAAAAATGACTTTACGGGCCTCCCAGACTGTAAGTGGAGAAGTTTGTGAGGTTGGGTTCATTTGGAAATATTGCTCCAGTGTCTTATGTAATTTGTCAAATATTTGAGGATGCAATAAAAGAGTGTCATCCAACTTCCATATGTATGCAGAGATTGGGGTATTTGGCCATGTTAAAGTAACTCCACCGGTGCGTGGTCGGACCAGGTAATATTTCCTATATCCGAGTTAATAAGCATTTTCAGGCTGTCTTGATCTAGAAAGAAATAGTCAATCCTGGTATAAAGTTTCCATGGGTTGGAGTAGAAAGTGTAGTTTTTTGTGAGGGGTGTTGAGTTCTCCATGTATCTATTAAACATAGTTTGTGCAAAATACCTAATACTGAGTTGGAGATTCTACTAAGTTTGGGGGAGTGAATAGAAGAGCTGTCCATAATAGGATCTATCACTATGTTGAAATCTCCCCCTATCAATAATGTGCCTTTTCTATGTTCCAATATTAGGTTAGAGAGTTTTTAAAAAAAGGCTGTTTTGTGTTGGGGGCATATATGTTCACCATGGTGATTGGTTGATTGTACAGAAGCCCTATTAATAATAGATAACTGCCATCTGGGTCAGATACTTTATTTGTCATTTGAAAGGCTAGTTCTCTGTGCAAGAGGATCCCCACTCCACTATGTTTGCTCTTTGAGGAGCCAAGGTAGACAGTGGGGTATTCTTTCAGGAAAATTTAGGCTGAGCTCCCTGTTGGAAATGAGTTTCATGTATATAAACTATCCCATACTTTTGCTTTTTGAACCAATTTAATGCTATATCCCTCTTACTAGGTGCATTTAATCCCTTTACATTTTGGGATACAAAGGTTATTTTTCTTCCTGCCATATTTTGAGATGTACAGTATTAAATGTATTAATATGTTTGTAAGATGGTATATGTATTGTCTCCCTTCTGTCAAGGGGTGGTCTTACCATGTTCCCGTAGCATACTCAGGGCACCTGGACAAATGAAGGTGGTTATACCTGAAAATTGACATCAAGGCATACTTTGGGACTTCTTGGCAGTAGTCACGCAATTTAAGCCAAAACACAAAAACATCTAAACTGAAAATAAAAACATATGTTAGCATTATAAAACATGTTAACAAACATTAAGTACTCTTCTTATCCCTCTAGAGGGATTAGAACTAACTCGTTAAAACAGAAAGGTAAAACCAAAAGCTAGTAGCTAAAGGGTATATGACCAATCTAGATCAAAATTATAAACTAAAACTTAACAGGGGAACTATTGCTCCTATTATAAGGTTTCTTATGCTAAGGAAGGGGGGGGGGGTTGTGCAGTTATCTCATATAATCTTTTCTGTTGAACGAGTCAGTCTTTCCCCGGTATACTGGGGTGTATCAACTGCTTTGAACTAGGATCAAAAGTTAGATTTAGTCTTAATAGATCTGTTGTAACTTAAACTTTACTGTGCAGTAGGTCTATGTAGTAAACATATCCAGCACTGTTTCACAATGGGTCCATTTATAGGCTTCTATGCCCATCGGCTCCCACTTTGTAATAATTTCATCCTATGACACTCGTCTGCTTGTCATCCTGTGGGTTTCTGTGCTGAACGTCTTCCTCTGGAGGCCGATAGCCATATGTGCCTTTGAGGCCAAGGTTTTTCACCTGAGAATCTTTCTGAGACTTCTCTATCTTCCGAAATTGAGGGCAGTGAAGGTTGTGGTATTCCCAATTGATCACAAAAGTCCGCTATATCTTCAGTATTCCTATAAACCATCATCTTGTTGTTTTTGACCACTTTGATACAAAAAGGCAATCCCCAACTGTAGGGTATGCCTAAGTCTCTCAAATGCTGAGTTAAGTATCTGGCTTCCCTCCTATTGGATAATGTCAGTGGGCTGATGTCTGCATATATTTGCAGAATATGTCCTTGATGTTTGATAGGTTGGAGTTTGCGGGCGGCTGCCATAATTTTCTCCTTGTCCCTGAAGTAATGGCATTTGAGTATGATGTCCCTTGGGGGAGCTGCATCTGTCAGTTTTGGTTGAAGAGCACGGTGTGCCCTGTCCAGAATTATTTTAGGGAGATTTGGTGATTCCAACACCGTAGCAAATAAGGATTGAAGATAGTCTTCTATTTGATTGGGTAGTATTCCTTCAGGGACACCTCTTATCCTCAAATTCTAGCGCCTACCTCTATTATCTAGGTCCTCTACCTGGTGTTGTAGGTCCAGGATCATTGTCGTTTGTTGAAGGGTTTTTTGTGTGAGTCTTGATCTGAAATCACTGTTTCCATGGTTTCTTCTAAATGAACAACCCGGTCTCCCAAGGCATTCATATCTCTTTTCACTTCTGCTATTCCCTCCTTTATCATCTGGCCCACCTGCGTTATGGCCCACCTGCGTTATTAGTACTGCAAAGTCAGTTTTATTTGGTAAAGATCGCAGGTCTGCTTTTGTGATTGGGCTGCTTTTGTTGTCTGTCATCATAGTATTATCCCCAGAGGTTCTTGAAAGGGGGCTATTATGAAGGTTACCAATCCCTTCTGTTGAGGTTTCTAAGGTCTTAAAATATGTATATTTTTGCCCCTTGACTGCTTACTGGTTTGGCAGGTTTTTCTCCTTTTGTGGCCCTTTCTGAGGCCATTGTACTTAAACAATTAAAGGAAAATTGAAATGCGGTATTTTTTCTTAAAAAAAGGCCAGATAATAATAATAATACCTTATATAGAACTAATAACGTTGGCACCTATAGCAGCACTCGCTTATAGAGAGTATGGGGAGGTAGGGACCCCTATCACTAAAATATAACTTTTAATAAAAATAAAAAAAATATAAAAATTTGTAGGAGACGGATAACACAAACAACATATAGTGTTAAAAAAGGCACACATGGATACCTACAAACAACAACCCCAAGAAGTGATGACTGGTAGTTAAATACTGGGATGAATATAGGGCCCCCTAATATTATATATGCACATATATTATTCTATTAAGTGGACACTGTCCAAACATGTGAAAGGGGGTGCCTATATATAGACCCTGAGTTACTGACCTAATCCGAATGTGGAACAATTTTCACACAAACAGATATGTAAAACTGTATGTACAATCAACCACTAAAATAGAGGGGACACAGTCCTAATTACATATAAAGCAAACAGGCCAGAGAGATATACACAGAGACAAACCCAGTATAGTTAGCCTAATCCGAGTGTGGCACAAATTTCACACACACGGACAATACTAATATAACACTAAATAATATTTAAGGGAAAAGCCCAAAGCAACTAGTACCAAGTGATAAGTATTATAATTAGGCTAAGTTAACAGATCTATGTGGAACATATTTCACACATAGGGCTTTTGAAAAAAAAAAAAAGCTACGGCAAAATGTACATTAGGCGACCGCTGCCTTCAATACACAATCCCTATGTGTGAAATATGTTCCACATAGATCTGTTAACTTAGCCTAATTATAATACTTTTACTTGGGTTTGTCTCTGTGTATATCTCTCTGGCCTGTTTGCTTTATATGTAATTAGGACTGTGTCCCCTCTATTTTAGTGGTTGAATTGTTATATTTGTTTGATTGTTATTAAAAGTTATATTTTAGTAATAGGGGTTCCTACCTCCCCATACTCTCTATAAGCGAGTGCTGCTATAGGTGCTTCTTTTCCATTTATATTCACTCATTACTTTTGACACTCAGCACCCTCAATAAACTTCCTTTGTGGACTAATTTAGGATACTTGTGTTACACACACTCTCCTTTTTCCCATATAATATTAACACAACTTGATATCCATAATACAATCACTGTATAATATACCAAAATATCAAATCTCTAAAGCTAATATGCAACAAAGAACCAGGATATTTCATTTACAAGTCAACCTGTTATAACAATTGCTAATATTCCTTACATAAATAATCAATACAATGCAAAGGCTGCAAAACAGACTGTGCTGAAAGAAAACATAGAATGTTCCCAGCATTTAATAAAGAAAATTTAAAATGCTAATGCAAATGGTTTATACAATGCAGAAAAATATTGAAAAGGCTGAATCTAAGTGGAAAGATTGTGATTTTAAGGAGTAAAATGAAAAAGGAAAGATAAAACTCATTCTAGATAAGAAAAAATGCACAAAAACACTTAAATATAAATCTAGAAATGAAAGGATACATTAAACCCAGAAAGGAAATTTTTAAATATTATTTCTCATGGAAAATGGTTTAGCAATGCATTTTCCTCTTTTGTTGTTGTTGTTGTTTTTGTACAAATGCTAAGTATTCTAATATTACTCGACAAAGGGGCAACAAAACCAAAATTAAACATTAATGGTTTAGAAATAAGAAGAAATAAAAAATAAAATATATCCAATTAAATTGTATTATCAATTATCCCTTGCAGCATTGTATTTGCATAGATGATGTTCAAACAAGATCACACTTTCATGACAGGGTTTTTATATGGGATGCACCTTTATGACAGTGTGTTTTACAGTTCTTGCTCCTACATTATTGAACTTCTAAATGGGATCACTCCTTTGTGAATGTGAGTTCAATAATGTAGGCGTAAGCACTGTAAAATGCATTGTTGTGTCCTTTAAACTTAGCATGCATGAAGTTGTGTCCCCTATAAAAACCTGGTCATGAAGGAGCAATCTTGTTTGAACATATTCTTTGTAGATACAAATTACTTTTTAAAATCGAGCATAAGAGTATATCATAAGTCCTTTCAATAGAATTCAGTTTTCTCCATATTGTTTTAAGATCATGCCAAACTCGTAAATGATGCTTTGACAAACAATAAAAATAAATATAATTTTTTTTAAAAATATTAAAAGTGACAATATAGCAATTGAGTAATCATGCCCAATATGCCCATCATGCCAACACACAAATGGCATTCAGATAGTTAAGCAGCGGTGAGGATGGAAACGGATTACAGTAGGTTAATTTCACACACTTAAATGAGTATTTCTGGAAAAAGAGATTAATTCAAAAGTACTTTACTGTAACAACAAGTACGAAAAAAAAAAATTCCAGGATTTTTTCTGGTGAAAAGCCTGTGCCTCTGTGAGTTTTTAAGACACTAAGCCATTTTGCATTGTGATCACTCGAGAAACGCAACGTCTAATTCAGGTGGAAAACAAGAATAATTGTGGAAGCAAATCGCTGATAGATTGTAATCAAATCACATTAGTTGTCCCTTAATGGGAATTTGTTGTTAGGGCAGCAGAGGAGCAGATGGGAAGCAGCTTAAACTTAAATAAAAGAAAAAGTAGTAGTCAGTTATACTGCTATAATCCAAAAGCACAAAAAAAAATAAAAAAAATTCAAAAGTGTTTTTTTAAAGGGGTCACAGGCTGACACAGGAATCAATCAATCCAAGACAGTTAGAGTTACAGTTTTAACCACATGAAAGAAACAATTACATTTTTGAATCCCTTACATTTACTCATTTCATTATTTGTGAAAGCCCACTAGTTTTGCATTTTTAAATAAATGCAAAAAATACAGCAAGGCTACTTTTTGCATTTATTTGAATCCAAATGTACATCTGGTATTTATTATCAATTGTAGGCCTGTATGTGGCAAGTTGTGTAATCACGCCTTGTGAGGTTCCATTTATGTTGCAGAATGGCAACTTCTCTGTTTCTAGTAGTGAAGTTGGAATGATAAATATCTTCCTTATTGATATCAAATATTTTAAAGAATACATCTAATCACACTTTTTAGCACCAATAAATGTCCCTTTTTTAAGATTAAAGATAGCAATAAATGAAAGTTTGAAAGTGATCCAGATGTTGATCAAGACAAAACCATGTCCAAACATTTTTTTCTTGGAAAGTTGCTTTGCCTAGGGCAAAAATTCCAAGATTTCTGAGTTCAAGAGCAGCTTGAGGAAGACTAGGGTCCTCAGAAATTCCACAAGCAAAATAATTTCATTATACATATTCTTTCATTTTTAAATTAATATCTGTACGCTATATATGTCTGTTGAGGACTCTGGAAAGTCAATGTTCCTCATTTTCTTCATTACTATGTACATTTTGCTTAGAATTGTAGTATTTGTGCCAAAGAAATTGAGTTGCCAGTAATTAAAATCTGTTGTAATTAAGGACACACGTTAAAAAAAAAAAGCAACAACCACATTAGTAGCCAAGTATAAAAGGTATTGTACAACCAAATGAAGCCTCAAGGTTGGGTTATACAGGCTGTAATAAAATATGAAAAAGGAGTTAAATTATACATGTTAACTCATAAAAGTTAACTAATATATTATATATATATATATACAGTTTGCATTCTCAAACTGCATCTTAGGATCATTTCAGTCTGACCTTGAGTGCGGTGACTAACCGCTGTCTTGCTGGGCATTAAGTTTGAAAAGTATATATGATATTTTGCCCTCTGTATGTAACACAGTTTTTTTGGTGAGTCTGAAAGGTGGAATGATATACGGCCGAAGATGAATACAGATATCGATATTATGTCTGTTGGATAGTTTATGTTAATTTATTAGCAGTTATTAAACTGATTATGTGTTGCAACTTGATATATTGTAACTGGTAGATCTAGACCCTTATGTAATATGGTCAGTATTCAATAACTTTCTGACCAAGACCCTAGTGCTAGGATCACCTGTCTCATTTTAAAAATACTAAAAAAAACAACCATATTGGTTGCTGTTAATTAGTTACGTTGTTCCCAATTATTTAATTGAGTACCATGACTACAAGTAACAACTACAGGAGTGAACATAAGGTTATGTGAACAGACATCTGGTATTAGATAATAACAAACAAGATGAGGATATCAAAATACAAAATAAAGTTGCATATATCGTATGGAAAATATATAAAGCAAAGAATATGTTAATATAAACGTTCAGAAATACACAGGGTGATGCCAAAACTCCAGAGTACAGGATATTGCTAAAAAATTAATATAAAAATATAAATAATCAAACATATAATACTAACCCCTGGAAACAATATTGCTAAAAAAGGGATATCAAATCAATTAGTAATACATATCAGCATCTCTGTAGTGGATCTCCAGGGGGGCACCGCAAACTTATTGCTCCCAATAATTTATAACGTCGTATTTTTAATTAAGACCTTGGGGAATGCAAGTGCCCAATCTGAAGGTCCAATACATTTCCCTTTTTGCTAAATTCTGGACCAAGTCACCTCCTCTCTTAGGTGCTTTTATTTTTCCTATTGCAAACCATCAAAAAGAATGCATATTACTATTATGCTTGATTGCAAAATGTTGCACAAGTGGCATTGATGATCCCGTATACAGGAATTGACATCCCTGCTCGTAAGCCCCACGTACTATAAATTGCAAATAGTGCATTCAGTTAGGTAGATCACATAAGAAAATCTGCAATTTAGACAAGACAGTATTTCAAAGGTTTCACCAGTGGCGGTAGATCTAAATGAATTAGTAACAAGAACATAGTCCCAAGGTTTACAGCGTTTGTGACCGCATTTAAACATTACCATATGTGTTAACCAAGAACTTGTAGGAGTAGAGGTTGACTTAAGTTGAGTGGGTGAGAGGATAGAGCCTAGTGTACAAGACTTTTTGTAGGAGCACCTTATACCTTTTCCATTATCTGCTACAAGAAGGGAAAATGTTTTTTGATGATGGCACAAATCTGTGGATATTGGGTGCTATATCCTGTAACAAAATGTAAACCATCAAAATTAGAGTGTTTGTCCCCGCAGGAGATATCAGTCAAAAGTTTCTCTCTCTCTATCTTAGCAACTTCTTTCCTCACTCTATTGACTTCTCTTTTAGTATATTTTCTAGCATACAGTCTTTTTTCTAATGCATTGGCTTCTGTCATGAAATCATTCTGTTCACTTCAGTTTCATTTAAGTCTTATAAACTGGCCTTTGGCCACTGCAAAAGTCACATGATCTGGATGACAGGAGGTGGTATGAGGAAGAGTATTACCCGCTATGGGTTTGCGGTAAACCCTGGAAATAATTTTGCCTTCAATGTCTCCCACTAAAGTTAAATCCAAAAAAATGATTGAATGGGAGTCAAATTCAAAGGTAAACTGCCAATCCATATCATTGGTGTTAAGATAATCAATGAAAGGTTTAATTAACTCTGCAGGACCTGACCAAATCAACAAAAGGTCATCTATAAATTGTTTAAACAGTCTGATATGAGATCTGAAGGGATTTCCCCCCCCCCCACAAAGATGTGCACCATCTTCCACCAGCCCAGATATAAATTAGCATAGGCAGGAGCAAATTTGGCTCCCATGGCTGTGCCACATCTTTGGAGGAAGAAATCCCCCTCAAATCTAAAACAATTGTGGATAAGTAAAAACCTAGCCACCCTTATGATAAACTGCTGAAATCCATCAGTGTGCTGTGTGAAATGTTGAAGAAAAAAAGATAGGGCTTTAAGGCTCATATCATGGGGGATGGAGGAATATAGTGATACGGCATCAATAGTAAGCTAAGTGAAGCTAGTTTCCCATTGAACTTCTTTGCCAATGTTCAAAACATGTTTGGTGTCATGGATGTAGGTAACCAGGGAAGACACTAGGGGCTGTAGTAAAGAATCTGACTATTTAGAGATGTGTTCCAGTAAGGAGTCAATGACACTAATAATTGGTCATCCCTGTACATTATTAGTGGTCTTATGGACTTTTGGCAGATGGTGGAACCATGGTGTCTTAGGATATTCAACATCTAAATAAGAAAGTTTGAGAATCAAAAAAACCTTGTTCCAAGCAATGATCCAATAGCTGCCTTAACTCCAACCTAAACACACCTGTAGGGTCCCCATTAAGTTTAGAATATTCATATGTATTAGAGAGCTGATGTGATGCCTCAGCAATATACATTAATCAATCCATAACAACAACTGCCCCTGCTTTGTCAGCTGGAAATATCACCAAGGCCCTATTTTGCTCAAGTGAAAAAAGGGATTCCTTTTGCCCTTTGGTAAGATTTAATTTTGGTTTGCAAATACATGTTTTTATGGACTCACCCAGGGCCACTAGATCTGATTCAACTCTATTAAGAAAAATTTCTACAATATTGCCCCTACTTTGAATCGGGTAGAATCTAGACTTTTTTCTATAGGACCTACCCCTAGTGACATCACCTAACCCTTCTCTGGTCTCCGCCTCCAACATTTGTAAAGCAACCACATCACAGGATTCCTCAAAGCTAGTAAAATCTGAAACTGGCCTTTGATGTAATGCATTATCAGTGTGTATACCCCCAATATTAGATTCTCTGAAATGCTTTCTCAAAGTAATGTTTCTGACTAGACAATTAACATGTCTAGTAAAGTTTGAAAGATATTGAAATTGGATGTGGGAGTGAAACCAAGACCTAGGCTGAGTAAATGTTTCTGGTCAGTAGTCAAAGAAACACTAGATAGATTCAGGACATTTGTTACTTGTACTTGCTTTGTGGGTGATTGCCACTTAACTGATATCTTTCTTGATTGGTTGACTTTGTCTGCCTTGTACCTATTCCTATTGGGTCCTGGTCTGCTGGAAAAAACAGTTCCAATTCAGCCTTTTCTGTGGTCTGCTCTAAAGATAGAGAGGAAATGTGTGCTTGCGGTGTTGTATATGCCCCAGAGATCCCAATCACAGGTGTTTTTGGTCATACCACTTGTTCGGATTTTGAAGCTGATACTCCCTCAGTGGTCACACCCATGGGAGGAGTCATATTAGCATTATCAACCCCTCTACTATCATCTGAGGAGTATTCAGTTTCACTTTCCGAAAAAGTAATACTTTTTGTTGTTGTTATCATTAATGCTGTTAGTACCTCTATGTCTATTTCTATGATTCTTTCCCTTTTTATTTCTGTTATTGACATTAAACTGTGTCTGAGAATGTCTAAAATCATTACGTTTCTTTCTGTTCTAGATGTAAACAGCATTGGATACATACACCTAGATTTAGAGTTTTGTCGTTAAAAAGCCGCGTAGCTAACGCTGCTTTTTTTCCCAACGCACCCTTCCAACAACGCTGGTATTTAGAGTTGTCTGAGGGGCTGCGTTAGGCTCAAAAAAGGGTGCGTTGAGCCTAATTTAGGGCCACTTCAACCCTCAATACCAGCGTTGCTTACAGTAGCGGTAAGCAGCTAAAACGTGCTCGTGCATGATATCCCCATAGGAAACAATGGTGCAGTTTTGGCTGGAAAAAAACCTAACACCTGCAAAAAAGCAGCGTTCAGCTCCTAACGCAGCCCCATTGTTTCCTATGGGGAAACACTTGCTAAGTCTGCACCTAACACCCTAACATGTACCCCGAGTCTAAACACCCCTAACCTTACACTTATTAACCCCTAATCTGCCGCCCCGGCTATCGCTGACACCTACATTATATTATTAACCCCTAATCTGCCGCTCCGGTCAATGCCGCAATTTACATTATAGCTATGAACCCCTAATCTACTGTCCCTAACACCACTGACCCCTATATTATATTTATTAACCCCTAATCTGCCCCCCTAAGTCGCAGCTACCTACCTACACTTATTAACCCCTAATCTGCCGACCGGACCTCACCGCCACTATAATAAATGTATTAACCCCTAAACCGCCGCACTCCCGCCTTGCAAACACTAGAATAAATAGTATTAACCCCTAATCTGCCCTCCCTAACATCGCTGCCACCTACCTACAATTATTAACCCCTAATCTCCTACCCGCACTGTCGCCACTACTATAATAAAGTTATTAACCCCTAAACCTAACTCTAACCCTAACCCTAACACCCCCTAACATAAATATAATTTATATTAAGCAAATAATATTGCTAAAATTAACTAAATTATTCCTATTTGAAACTAAATACCTATCAAATAAACACTAATATAGCTACAATATAATTAATAATTACATTGTAGCTGTTTTATGATTTATATTTATTTTACAGGCAACTTTGTATTTATTTTAACTAGGTACAATAGCTATTAAATAGTTATTAATTATTTAATAGCTACCTAGTTAAAATAAATACAAAATTACCTGTAAAATAAATCCTAACCTAAGTTACAATTAAACCTAACACTACACTATCATTAAATTAATTTAAAAAATTACCTACAATTACCTAAAATAAAATACAATAAAATAAATTATTCTATAATACAAAAAAAACAAACACTAAATTACAAAAAATAAAAAAAGAATTACAAGCAGTTTAAACTAATTACACCTAATCTAAGCCCCCCAATAAAATAAAAAATCCCCCCAAAATAAAAAATTCCCTACCCTATTCTAAAATACAAATGTATTCAGCTCTTTTACCAGCCCTTAAAAGGGCTTTTTGCGGGGCCTTGCCCCAAAGTAATCGGCTCTTTTGCCTGAAAATAAAATACAATACCCCCCCAACATCACAACCCAGCACCCACATACCCGTACTCTAACCCACCCAAACCCACCTTTAAAAAAAACTATCGCTAACCCCCTGAAGATCTCCCTACCCTGAGTCGTCTTCACTCAGCCGAGCCCAATTCTTCATCCAAGGTGCGCAGAGGAGGTCCATCATCCGGTAAAAGTCTTCATCCAAGCGGGGCAAGAAGAGGTCCTTCATCCGGTAGAAGTCTTCATCCAAGCGGGGCAAGAAGCGGTCCTTCATCCGGTAGAAGTGTTCATCCAGGCGGAATCTTCAATCTTCCTCCATCCGGAGCGGAGCCATCTTCAAAGGAGCCAATGCGGAGCCATCCTCTTCTACCGATGGACTAATGACGAATGAAGGTTCCTTTAAGGGACGTCATCCAAGATGGCGTCCCTTCAATTCCGATTGGCTGATAGAATTCTATCAGCCAATCGGAATTAAGGTAGAAAAAATCTGATTGGCTGATGCAATCAGATTTTTTTATACCTTAATTCCGATTGGCTGATAGAATTCTATCAGCCAATCGGAATTGAAGGGACGCCATCTTGGATGACGTCCCTTAAAGGAACCTTCATTTGTCGTTAGTCCATCGGTAGAAGAGGATGGCTGTTCTGATCAGCCAATAGAATGCGAGTTCAATACGATTGGCTGATTGTATCAGCCAATCGGATTGAATTTCAATCTGATTGGCTGATTGTATCAGTCAATCAGATTTTTCTACCTTAATTCCGATTGGCTGATAGAATTCTATCAGCCAATCAGAATTGAAGGGACGCCATCTTGGATGATGTCCCTTAAAGGAACATTCATTCGTCGTTAGTCCGTCGGTAGAAGAGGATGGCTGCGCGTCGGCTCCTTTGAAGATGTCTCTGCTCCGCTCCGGATGGATGAAGATTGAAGACGCCGCCTGGATGAACACTTCTACCGGATGATGGACCTCTTCTTGCCCCGCTTGGATGAAGACTTCTACCGGATGAAGAACCTCTTCTTGCCCCGCTTGGATGAAGACTTCTACCGGATGATGGACCTCCTCTGCGCACCTTGGATGAAGAATTGGGCTCGGCTGAGTGAAGACGACTGAAGGTAGGGAGATCTTCAGGGGGTTAGCGATAGTTTTTTTTAAGGGGGGTTTTGGTGGGTTAGAGTAGGGATATGTGGGTGGTGGTTTGTAATGTTGGGGGGGTATTGTATTTTATTTTCAGGCAAAAGAGCTGATTACTTTGGGGCAAGGCCCCGCAAAAAGCCCTTTTAAGGGCTGGTAAAAGAGCTGATTACTTTTGTATTTTAGAATAGGGTAGGGATTTTTTTATTTTGGGGGGCTTTTTTATTTTATTAGGGGGCTTAGATTAGGTGTAATTAGTTTAAACTGCTTGTAATTCTTTTTTATTTTTTGTAATTTAGTGTTTTTTTTGTATTATAGAATAGTTTATTTTATTGTATTTTATTTTAGGTAATTGTAGGTATTTTATTTAATTAATTTAATGATAGTGTAGTGTTAGGTTTAATTGTAACAGGTTAGGATTTATTTTACAGGTAATTTTGTATTTATTTTAACTAGGTAGCTATTAAATAGTTAATTATTTAATAGCTATTGTACCTAGTTAAAATAAATACAAAGTTGCCTGTAAAATAAATATAAATCCTAAAATAGCTATAATGCAATTATTAATTATATTGTAGCTATATTAGGGTTTATTTGATAGGTAAGTATTTAGTTTAAAATAGGAATAATTTAGTTAATTTTAGCAATATTATTTCGTTTAATATAAATTATATTTATGTTAGGGGGCTGTTAGGGTTAGAGTTAGGTTTAAGGGTTAATAACTTTATTATAGTAGCGGCGATGGTGCAGGCGGGAGATTAGGGGTTAATAATTGTAGGTAGGTGGCGGCGATGTTAGGGAGGGTAGATTAGGGGTTAATACTATTTATTCTAGTGTTTGCGAGGCGGGAGTGCGGCGGTTTAGGGGTTAATACATTTATTATAGTGGCGGTGAGGTCCGGTCGGCAGATTAGGGGTTAATAAATGTAGGTAGGTAGCCGCGACATTGGGGGGGCAGATTAGGGGTTAATAAATATAATATAGGGGTCGGCAGATTAGGGGTTCATAGCTATAATGTAGGTGGCAGCTGTGTTCGGTCGTCAGATTTGGGGTTAAAATTTTTTTTTATAGTGGCAGCGATGTGGGGGGGGGCCTCGATTTAGGGATACATAGGTAGTTTATGGGTGTTAGTGTACATTGTAGCACAGTAGTTAAGAGCTTTATATTCCGGCGTTAGCCCATAAAGCTCTTAACTACTGACTTTTTTTGGCGTTAGGAGTCTTGTTGGTAGAGGGTCTACTTCTCCCAAGACTCCAAATACCAGCGTTAGGCAGATCCCATTGATAAGATAGGATAAGCAATTGGCGTAAGGGGATCTGCGGTAGCCTGGAATTGCGGTAGGGAAGTGAACGGTAGACCCTTTCCTGCCTGACTCTAAATACCAGTGGGCGGTAAAAAGCAGCATTAGGACCCCTTAATGCTGCTTTTGACGGCTAACGCAGAACTCTAAATCTAGGTGAATGTCTGTTTTATCTCTCAAAAATTTAAACTGATTATTTTCCATAATTGATGATTTACTCTATGCAACAGATTGTTGTAATATAATGTCATATTTGGCAAGTTAGGCTCCAAACATCTTTTTTTTCAGTTTCATCTGTAAACCATCAATTTCAATTTTCATTTTGTCAAGATTTTGGGTCCTAAATTTAATCAACATAAGCATTAGCCATAAAGAGCATTCCGTCAAGATATCATTCCAGGCCATTATAAAATCTTTATTATCTATATCAACATCAAAAGTAGGACATTTATAAATCCTAAGACCTCTAGGTATCATGCCTGCCTTTATATACTTGTCAAAAGTCCATATGTCCCATTGAGCTTTAAGCTCTTTCATTAAAAGGTTCTCCATATGATCAAATAATGTCCCCAAAGAAAGTGTTCCCTTGTCCTCAGAGAATATTAGGTCACAATCCTGGGTGTTGTAACATCGCAGCACAGCTGGTCTCAAAGAAAATAACTTGTGTATTACTGGCTGTTTACCTTCCATGTTAGGGCGTTAAGTTCCAAAAGTTCCCAAAGTATCACCAGTAGTACTCAAATAAAGGTAGGTAAACAAAGAGAAGGGGAACAGTGGATAAGACCTGTTAATATACTGTACATCTAAAGGTCTTATATACAATTAAGCAAATGGTCCGTTAGTCCACCAAGACATGTAGCTCCGTAAGGCTATAATACCAACTTATTGTCAAAAGTCCTGTATTCAGTCACGTTGTTGCCACATGCAAACCACTGGAAAACAAATCGAAAATGCTGGAAAGTAGGTTATCGTGCTCAGGTGAGACCCAACTGTCAGTGCGATCCCTCGCCAAATGCTATGTGTTGTTCGTTAGATTTGGGGTTAAACATTTTTTTTATAGTGGCAGCGATGTGGAGGGGCCTCGATTTAGGGATACATAGGTAGTTTATGGGTGTTAGTGTACATTGTAGCACAGTAGCTAAGAGCTTTATATTCCGGCGTTAGCCCATAAAGCTCTTAACTACTGACTTTTTTTGGCGTTAGGAGTCTTGTTGGTAGAGGGTCTACCGCTCACTTCTCCCAAGACTCCAAATACCAGCGTTAGGCAGATCCCATTGATAAGATAGGATACGCAATTGGCGTAAGGGGATCTGCGGTAGCCTGGAATTGCGGTAGGGAAGTGAACGGTAGACCCTTTCCTGCCTGACTCTAAATACCAGTGGGCGGTAAAAAGCAGCATTAGGACCCCTTAATGCTGCTTTTGACGGCTAACGCAGAACTCTAAATCTAGGTGAATGTCTGTTTTATCTCTCAAAAATTTAAACTGATTATTTTCCATAATTGATGATTTACTCTATGCAACAGATTGTTGTAATATAATGTCATATTTGGCAAGTTAGGCTCCAAACATCTTTTTTTTCAGTTTCATCTGTAAACCATCAATTTCAATTTTCATTTTGTCAAGATTTTGGGTCCTAAATTTAATCAACATAAGCATTAGCCATAAAGAGCATTCCGTCAAGATATCATTCCAGGCCATTATAAAATCTTTATTATCTATATCAACATCAAAAGTAGGACATTTATAAATCCTAAGACCTCTAGGTATCATGCCTGCCTTTATATACTTGTCAAAAGTCCATATGTCCCATTGAGCTTTAAGCTCTTTCATTAAAAGGTTCTCCATATGATCAAATAATGTCCCCAAAGAAAGTGTTCCCTTGTCCTCAGAGAATATTAGGTCACAATCCTGGGTGTTGTAACATCGCAGCACAGCTGGTCTCAAAGAAAATAACTTGTGTATTACTGGCTGTTTACCTTCCATGTTAGGGCGTTAAGTTCCAAAAGTTCCCAAAGTATCACCAGTAGTACTCAAATAAAGGTAGGTAAACAAAGAGAAGGGGAACAGTGGATAAGACCTGTTAATATACTGTACATCTAAAGGTCTTATATACAATTAAGCAAATGGTCCGTTAGTCCACCAAGACATGTAGCTCCGTAAGGCTATAATACCAACTTATTGTCAAAAGTCCTGTATTCAGTCACGTTGTTGCCACATGCAAACCACTGGAAAACAAATCGAAAATGCTGGAAAGTAGGTTATCGTGCTCAGGTGAGACCCAACTGTCAGTGCGATCCCTCGCCAAATGCTATGTGTTGTTCGTTAGATTTGGGGTTAAACATTTTTTTTATAGTGGCAGCGATGTGGAGGGGCCTCGATTTAGGGATACATAGGTAGTTTATGGGTGTTAGTGTACATTGTAGCACAGTAGCTAAGAGCTTTATATTCCGGCGTTAGCCCATAAAGCTCTTAACTACTGACTTTTTTTGGCGTTAGGAGTCTTGTTGGTAGAGGGTCTACCGCTCACTTCTCCCAAGACTCCAAATACCAGAGTTAGGCAGATCCCATTGATAAGATAGGATACGCAATTGGCGTAAGGGGATCTGCGGTAGCCTGGAATTGCGGTAGGGAAGTGAACGGTAGACCCTTTCCTGCCTGACTCTAAATACCAGTGGGCGGTAAAAAGCAGCATTAGGACCCCTTAATGCTGCTTTTGACGGCTAACGCAGAACTCTAAATCTAGGTGAATGTCTGTTTTATCTCTCAAAAATTTAAACTGATTATTTTCCATAATTGATGATTTGCCCTATGCAACAGATTGTTGTAATATAATGTCATATTTGGCAAGTTAGGCTCCAAACATCTTTTTTTTTCAGTTTCACCTGTAAACCATCAATTTCAATTTTCATTTTGTCAAGATTTTGGGTCCTAAATTTAATCAACATAAGCATTAGCCATAAAGAGCATTCCGTCAAGATATCATTCCAGGCCATTATAAAATCTTTATCATCTATATCAACATCAAAAGTAGGACATTTATAAATCCTAAGACCTCTAGGTATCATGCCTGCCTTTATATACTTGTCAAAAGTCCATATGTCCCATTGAGCTTTAAACTCTTTCATTAAAAGGTTCTCCATATGATCAAATAATGTCCCCAAAGAAAGTGTTCCCTTGTCCTCAGAGAATATTAGGTCACAATCCTGGGTGTTGTAACATCGCAGCACAGCTGGTCTCAAAGAAAATAACTTGTGTATTACTGGCTGTATACTTTTCATGTTAGGGCGTTAAGTTCCAAAAGTTCCCAAAGTATCACCAGTAGTACTCAAATAAAGGTAGGTAAACAAAGAGAAGGGGAACAGTGGATAAGACCTGTTAATATACTGTACATCTAAAGGTCTTATATACAATTAAGCAAATGGTCCGTTAGTCCACCAAGACATGTAGCTCCGTAAGGCTATAATACCAACTTATTGTCAAAAGTCCTGTATTCAGTCACGTTGTTGCCACATGCAAACCACTGGAAAACAAATTGAAAATGCTGGAAAGTAGGTTATCGTGCTCAGGTGAGACCCAACTGTCAGTGCGATCCCTCGCCAAATGCTATGTGTTGTTCATTAGACTTCTCACCCCTGTGCGGATGGACCATGACGATCATCAGCCAGTCCTGGGTTGCATCAACAGCGACGATCCAATGACGTTCCAATGACATATCCTGTATCCTCGGAGCTAGTGGATAAAAGCGGACTGTGCTTGTGTGGCTTGAACGAACTGTCACTCTGGTGGAATGAGTAAATCAAAGTAAAGAAGTTGGATAGTTTGAATAAAATCCAAAATATTTATTGATATGCATTACAATACATGAAGGAAGCAAAGATCCAAATGGGTGAGCATAGCACTGTCTTGCTTACGCGTTTCGGCTTACACCGCAGTCATAATCAATAGTGCTAAGATCTCCTGTTTCATTTTAAAAATACTAAAAAAAACAACCATATTGGTTGCTGTTAATTAGTTACGTTGTTTCCAATTATTTAATTGAGTACCATGACTACAAGTAACAACTACAGGAGTGAATATAAGGTTATGTTAACAGACATCTGTTTTTTTCCCTGCTTTGTTTGCCATGTGCTGCTGGCAGCCATTTTACTTGCCTTTCTTGCTGAATCTGGTTCAGACTGTGTGATGCTACTCATTTCCTGCACGCCCTCTTATGATCAGACTGTTGTACATCATCCATGTGAGACAGGTTGCAGTCTCAGAATTGTGATGTCATCACTTATTATTTAAAGGGCCTCTGTTCAGTATGCTTTGCCCTTGCATTGTCTCAGACCTGTTTGTGAGTTCCTGTGTATGACCTGGCTAGTCTGACGTCTCTTCTGGTTCCTGATCCCTGGCTTGTTCCTGACTTTGCTGTTCTCCTTGATTCTTATTCCAACTCGTTTGACTACTCGCTTTCGCTCCTGACTCAGCTTGTCTGACTACCAGCTCTGGTTTTGACTCCTGGCTTGTTATTTGACTTATGGACTTTTTATTATTTTTGTTATTAATAAAGGTGTGATTATTTTTGCACTTCTTGTCTCAGTCTGATTCCTGGCACCTTGACATTATGCTAGGGTCATAAATCCTGATGGTGCTAATAATCCACCTTTACCTACAGTCATTTCCAGGATTGAGTAACAGGATCACTGCTTGGATCAATTTGCACTAGCCCTGCAAACCCTGCTGACTCACACTGCACATTTGGACCAGAGTGTCCCACAAGTTATGGCTGCTCCTGTTTCCGCTGCTGCACCTAGTCCTACCAGGAGCATGTCCAGTTCTGCACCTCTACCTCAGCATTATGGAGACGATCCTAATCAGTGCAGAGGGTTTTTGAACCAGGTGGGCATTTACTTTGAGATGTTATCTCAGGCGTTTCCCTATGACAGAGCTAAGGTGGGATTTCTCATCTCTTTACTCTCTGACATGGCCCTTGCCTGGGCTAGCCCCCTTGTGGGAGACTAATAAACCTGTGATTTCTAATTACACTGAATTTGTGGCCTCCTTGCGAAGGGTATTTGATGTTCTGGCTCTCTCCTCCTCTGCTGCCAATTCCGGCTTTGGAGGAGCATCTTCAGCAACTCCGTTCCACGTGGGTGCAGATTCAGGATTGCATTCATCGTTCTATGCAGCGCCAAAAGTTCCAGGCTGATCGTAGGCATCTGCCCATGCCTTCCTACCAGGTTGGTGAGAGGGTTTGGCTGTCCTCCTGCAACTTGAACCTTTGTGTGCCTTCCAATAAACTGGCTCCCCGTTATGTTGGTCGTTTTCGGATACTCCGACAGGTCAATCCTGTGGCCTATTCTATTGACCTTCCTCCTGCAATGCGCATCTCCAATGTTTTTCATGTCTCCCTCTTGAAACCATTAGTTTGTAATCGGTTTACCACTGTGTTGCCTCGTCCCCGCCCTTTATTTGTTGACAACCATGAAGAATATGAGGTCAGCAGCATTATTGACTCTCGTATGTCCAGGGGTTGCGTACAGTATTTGGTTCACTGGAGGGGTTATGGTCTGGAGGCGCCTTCATGGGTTCCCTCCTCTGATGTTCATGCTCCCGCCCTTCTCCGTGCCTTCCATGCCCATTTCCCCAATAAGCCTTTTGTCCTCCTGTGGGGGAGGGGTCATTGAGGAGAGGGTACTGTCAGGGTTTTTTCCCTGCTTTGTTTGCCATGTGCTACTGGCAGCCATTTTACTCACCTTTCTTGCTGAATCTGGTTCAGACTGTGTGATGCTGCTCATTTCTTGCATGCCCTCTTATGGTCAGACTGTTGTACATCATCCGTGTGAGACAGGTTGCAGTCTCAGAATTGTAATGTCATCACTTATTATTTAAAAAACCTCTGTTCAGTATGCTTTGCCCTTGCGTTGTCTCAGACCTGTGAGTTCCTGTGTATTACCTGGCTAGTCTGATGTCTCTTCTGGTTCCTGATCCCTGTCTTGTTCCTGATTTTGCTGTTCTCCTTGTTCCTGATTCTGGCTCATATGACTACTGACTTTGGCTCCTGACTCGGCTCGTCTGATTACCATCTCTGATTTTGACTCCTGGCTTGTTATTTGACTTATGGACTTTTTATTATTTCTGTTATTAATAAAGGTGTGATTATTTCTGCACTTCTTGTCTCAGTCTGATTCCTGGCACCCTGACAATAAAGCAAAGAATATATATATATTCTGTGTTTTAAGATACAATCTGTAAATTCCATTGAATTGGCTAGTATTGCTTCAGACTTGATAAAGGAAGGAACTCTTCCGAAAGCTTGTCATCTTATAAATGTATAGTTAGTCCAATAAAAAAAGTATCATTGCTCAATGCAATACTCTTGTTATTTTGATATCTAAATCTCTGGACTAACATGGCTACTCCAATCAACGTGTATATATATATATATATATATATATATATATATATATATATATATATATATATAACATCTTTTAATGTCTTCCAAAATCTTAGGATGCTCAGTAATGATATATGATTAGTAGCCAGCGTAACATTTGTGTTTGCTCCCTCAAAAAATCTGTGTTTGGACAAATGTATTATGGATGTTTATATATATATATTTTTTTACTTTCTTATTAAGTGTGTTACTCATCCATTCAATTATTTTATACTGTCCCTTTAAATAGAAGGGCCGGTATTATGAACGACATTCCTATGATTAACTGCCAAGTGCAGGCACATAACATTTAAGGATCATCCTTCCTGCTGCCTCTATGTACCCTGTTTTTACTCTTTTGCCAATAAAAATAATTTTTTAACTTTAATTTACCTGCAGTGTGCAGCCGTTTTCTCTTTTTTTTATATTGTAACTACTATTGTGTATCATAGGGGTATGTTTTCCTTCATTGTTGTATCACACAGAAACCTGGCAATATATTAGGATTATGTATTTGAAATAAAATATTTTCTGTTTTGACATTTTAAAGATTGATGAATTCCCTTTCTGTAAACAAGAGGATAAAGCCATTTTCTTTACATCTCTCTTTTATTTTGTGAAATATTTAATTTAATGTGAACGTTTTCGGACCAACAGACATATAAGTGTTCCAAGTATTTTATATATATATATATATATATATATATATATATATATATATATATATATATATATATATATATATATATATATACACACACATCTGCTTGTCATAATTGCTAAAGCGTGTGTGTGCAGCTCTGACAGAATTTTTCCAAAATAAAGATGGCATGGCTGCCATACAAAAACAAATAGTATGGACATGTGTAAGTTGACAAAGGAAAATAAAAACAAGAAAATACTATCAAAGTTTTTTTCTATATGCAACTCATTGAGTGTACATTCTAAAATTTACCTATTGTTTTCCCTGATTTAACCAGTTCCTTAACTTGATTTTCTTCCAACATTTCAGTTTTAATACACCCATTATTTTAAACACGTTCTAATAAAGTTTTACATTTTAATTTGTGTGACTTTTTTTCCAAACTTCAACTTTTTAGAGGGTCTTATTTGAGTGCTTCCAAAGTATCATTTCTTTGTTCAGATCCTTTAACTGACAGTTACCCACTGTTGTGTTTTTGATACTTAGCACCTATCCACATATTATCAGTTGTATTCCAAGGCCAACCAGATGTTACCTGAACGGTAATAGACTCCCTTTTTTCATTTCCATTAAGTGGTGCCATCATTCCAAACTTACTCTAATGTACATTCTAAATACCAGCAATGAAGTCAAATGTACCACGATCAGCACACAAAACAATTGTTGAATGTTGATGCTTCTGTTTACCAAAACAGAAGTTTACTTCTAGCGCTGCTTGCGCATGAGCAAAAATGCTAAATAGAGCGCCACTTGTAATCTGGTCCTATGTTGGATGGGGGTAGCAATCAATGGCATCTAAATTATGTGGGTAGGTGAGAAACCTCATGTTGCATTTTTGGAGCCCCATTATTTAGGGCATTAACAAAATGCAAAATTATTATTATTATTATTATCATTTATTTGTGTAGTGCTGCAAAATGATGTATATGTTTTAATCCTGACTTCACTAAGTATGTAATTAAACATGTTGTGATGACCCCTTTTTCCTAAATCAGTATTGTTTTAACAGCATTTGTCATTGTAAATTACGCATGAGTTCTTTAAAAATTTTTATATATTCAAAAATCAATTACTATGACTAACAATTTAAGATTTTTTCAGCTGATCCAACATGCAAATTAAAAATGATTTATTGATGCCTGAAGTGCCTTTTACCGTACCTTCAATTTGTTCTCCAAAGATTGCAAACAGTTTGATAAAAAAAAAGGTTTTATAATCACTATGATGAGTTTAATAATCTCTGTCATATATTGCTTGAGAAAGTCCGAATTTGGTACCTGAAAAAAGGCCAAAGTTCAAAGAAACATCTAATAATCCTTTATTACTAGAATAAATTCTTTTTCCCCTGCCTTGACAAATTCCCTGCAAATGTAATTATCATACACATTGTAAAGAACTGAAATGTCAGACTCTATATTAATTTAGCTTGAAGTTATTCAGCTTATTCATAACTACATTGTGTGCTGTGAAAGCCCCTAGCAACTGTACTTTATTATTCTAGGTCTGTTACTATAGTCACCAAGAATAGGTTAAATGGACATTTTAAAGTCAATTTTTATATATGCATATTATATATAAGCAGCTAAAAACTTGATATGTGCATGATCGAAAAATTTGTTTAGGTTCGGTTCGGATCGATTCAGAGTTTTTCGAATTTCGTTTCGGATCGTTTCGAATTCGGAAAACTTCGAATGAATTCGTTTCGGATTCAAAAAATTTGGCTGGATTCAGTTCAATTCGGTTCGGAAATTCGGAATTTCGGTATGTGTGCTGTGTATTAGACTAGTATTATGTACTGTATATTAGGTGTAACCCATAGCAGAGTGATATAACCTAATATACTGTACAATACTAGTGTAATCCATGGCCATCCGAATTTACCGAATAAATCCGAACTAATTCGGATTTATTCTGTAAATTCGGCAGTATTTTAATTCGGAAATTCGGTTCGATCCGAATCTCCTAATTTGCAGAATTTCCGAATCAATCCGAAACGAATTGCACATGTCTACTAAAAACTGAATTTCAAAATATCTAGATGCAAACTAAATATGTTTAATAATTAGAAACTGATATTTGTTAGCAAACATAAAGCACCCCAGTGATACATAACATTAAAACTGTTTAAATTAGTTTACCTCATATTATTTGTTGTAGCCAATAAAAGGTGACATAGAAATGAGTTTTTCACAATTTTAAAATGACATTAAAGACATTAAACACCTTGCCACAAAGCAAATTCTGTAACCTCCAAATGCTGTAAATCAAATAGCTGGTTTAGGTCATTTAAAGCAATTTGAAAACCTAGGCTAAAGATTGTCACTTTTAATAATGTCTCGGGTGTCATTACATCACAGAGATCTTTTTATAACATACTGAACAGAGGAAGAAAATGGAGAAAGTTGCAATCCACATTACATAGACACTAATGGGCCTCATATCTCTCATCCTTTAAGTACAGGTTGTAAGCTTTATTGTGGTAGCGCTCAGCCAACCTCACTGAAGCTGAAATTGTAGTTTTCTGGAAATTAAAAGGACAGTCAGTCAAGCACAATCTACACTTGGAATATATAGCAATGAAAACGTTGGCTTAGCATGTTTGTAATTTAGGAAACACAAGGAACAAAGGGGCACTGAATAGCATAATCTTGTAAAGTTCAAATATGTGAAATTAAGAGAAGAAAAGGACTCACACTTTATGATGGAACAAAATCAATGGTGCAATAAGCGCATGCTGGTACTTCCAGTCTCCAGCTGACTGGCACTCTGGTGAAATGGTCCCTGTATATAGTGTACTGCAACGGGCTGTTTTCTGTATGCTGTTCCCTTCTGCAAATATCCAGCTGGTAATAATGCAGGGGGTTAAATAAGAGATATACTTAAAACATGCATAAAAAATGCATGTTAGACCACCACTGCACAAAGAAATACTGGAGCTAGTAACTCTTTAAAATAATATGTATTTGCAATACATTTCTCAGTCTGCTGACTGTTTCATCAGGCATACAAAACAACACAGTTTGCACTCTTTAAATAACCAATATAAGACATTAAACACCTGTATGAAATTATTCATGTGTGGTATATGTGTCCTCAAGGTGCTACTATATATTAGCCTCTCTTAATATATTTTCTAAAATATCAAAATGCTATTGTATAGCAACCAATAAAAATACAACTAACAAAACATATAATATACATTAACATAATTTAAAAAAAGAGCACCCGATGGGTGCATTCAAATATAAGTTCAAATTATTTGGAGATATTGAAAAATTGTTCTAAAATAAGAAAACAAAATACATATTATACAATAGAATACATATCTTCTTTGTGTGAACAGATAATACATTTTCCTCCAACAACCACAACAAAATCTTTCTGTATAGAGTGAATTAAGAGAGATAATCTCAAAAAGAAGTGTTATAGTATGAAGTGATATGTGAGGAGAAAAATATATATATATATATATATATATAAATATATGCGCTAACTTCAGGGATATTGTGTCTACGTTAACTTCTTCTCCCCATAGAATTTAATGGACTTTCAAAATAAAACCCAATTATCGCTTGCCCGCTAATCTGAAACCGCTTAAGGCCTGCAGCGCTAAACCTGAACGTAGTTATACATATTTTACATTCCAATGTACTTCACACAGAGGAAAATGTTTTTAAATATACATTTTATATATATATATATTTATATATATCTCTCTGTATGTATTTAGTCTCCCTATGGGAAAAAGGGGCAACCAGACGTGGAATCCTTGCTTAGTGTGCTTAGAGGAATATGGCTACACCTCGCTGACAAGGCCCAATGGAGGCCGAAACGATCGTCTGGGGTTGCTGTGTTCCTTGTTCAGAGAAGGATTGCCTGGTATTTAGGCGCTGGACTGACCGTAATAGAAGGAAACAGACTGATATACTACAGGAAAGTTCTACTCTGTGAAAAGCATTACTGGGCTAAAAAGCTGCACCCAGGTGATAAATCGCCATGGAACAGGCTAACAATGGTATTGAGCCAGTTATTCGTTCCTGTGAGTGCATTTCTCTCTGTATATATATATATATATATATATATATATATATATATATATATATATATATATATATACAATATTTTTATTGTAAAATACATATCTATACTAATATATCTATATGAATACATACAGTTATAGATTAGGGATGGGTGATAGTTTTGCAACATTCACAATATTAAATGAACTTTAACACATTCATTTCGAATTCTGAATATTTGTTCAAAATAGTAACATTGTATTAATGTAGTAGCATTTCTAATGCTTTCTTTGAATGTAATATTTTATTCCAATTTTTTTATAATAATTCTATTCAAATTATGCAATATTCATTGTTTCCTTTCTATCATCTCAAACCAGTCTGCCCATTCTCTTCTGACCTCTGATATCAACAAGGTGTCAGGGTATCTGTGAATGTCAGTAGACAATACATATATATATATATATATATATATATATATATATATATATATATATATATATATGTATATATAATAAGATAAAATAAGTTTGCAACCTATCAAATATTAAATTTGAGCATGCTCATTTTATCACTGAATACATTCTGTGTATTGCAAATCTGAGGTCAGACATGAGATGCCTTTTCCCGATTATAGAACATTTGAGAACAAAGGAATTGTTTTCAAAGATTCCCTATCAGACCACTAATGACTTCATGTGAAGATACCCGGTCGCTGGGTCTGGGACTGAACTCTTTGAGGCTTGAGTATATGCAGAGGAGAAACACAATCTTACAGGGGAAGTGACCTTTCACACTTTGATACAAATTGGTACCTGCTGTGTCTTCAATACACAAAGAATCTGAACTCAAGTTACCTACAGACATATGGGAATGCTATGACTTAATCTTCATATAAGATTATATTAACAACATGTATGTATGTATATATAAATATATATATATATATATATATATGTGTGTGTGTGTGTGTGTGTGTGATGTCTGCTGTATTGGTGAATTTGAAATGTGTCATAGAGTCTCAGAATAATAACATCTGTTTCTGTCCTATGAATATTGGGCATAAACATAAATCCATGCACTCAAAAATTCTTAGAAACATGAAATATACTGTATTCACATTAAGATACAATATAATGCCAAGATGTTGAATGCGATGCTTCTGTGAAGAGCCAAATAATTTACAGTATAATTGCTTACTAGTATGATAGTGGAAGTATACTCATTTTTGGTCTCTATAAATACATGCTAAAATTGTATTAGAAGGGATAGATATGTTGACCAGATAAGTTTCTTAATATCAGGAAATAAAGAGTATATTAAATATACAATTAAAAGATGCAGTAAACTGTTAGCAATATTGATAATGAGACTGCATTTTTGGTTGTCTGCTGCCATCTATAGTTCAAAAATGTTATTACAACCAAAAAGTATTTAGAATCAGGGAGGTGTCTCCCAAATAACCAAGAGATGTTCAGCTCGAAGGGCCTATCACAGACAAGCTTTCGTGGTGCGTATCCCATATTCACCAATGATTAGAATATAAAGGGGTAGGATGTATCACGTGATATAACCTCATGCAAGAGGAAGGGAAAGGGTCTTGGCTGCTGAATTTTGACTGACAAACTGTTGCCTTGGAATCCAGTCTCTATAAAGCAAATCTGGGCCTAACTTCCGTATCCATATTGCAAAAATACCTCTCTTAATTTATGAGGTAAACTTCAATTTTATCTGGTAATGTATAAAAGGTTATTTCATACTTTTATATTTAAATCAAAGATATTCTAAAGCATTAGTTAGATTGTAGTAAGTATACTGGTATTAAATATTAATGTTTAGAAAGAATTTTGTATTTTAATATCATAAATTAATTACAGTTATAGTTATAGATTTTAGAATTTGTCTTATTGTAGCTACATAAGAAATCATTTCAGGTCAGACATATTGGCATATAAATTGGCTGTTTGCATTTATAATATATACAATTTCTGGTGTTTTTAATTGAAGTTATATAGAATCATTTGTGGGCTAAATAACTTAATTATACTTGTCTGAAAGTTACCTTAACCCCTTAAGGACCAAGGACGTACGCCATATGTCCTCAAAAAAAAAGACACTTAACGACCGAGGATGTATGGCGTACGTCCTTGGTCTTGGAAAGTGGTGGAAGCGATCCTGATCGCTTCCAGCTGCTTTCCGGTTATTGCAGTGATGCCTCGATATCAAGGCATCCTGCAATAACACTGCTTGGCCATCCGATGCAGAGAGAGCCACTCTGTGGCCCTCTCTGCACCAGACATCGATGGCCGGTATCGTTGGTGGGTGGGAGCTGACGTGGGAGGTGGGTAAGCGGCAATCGATGGGCCCAGTAATGTGGAGGGGGCGGGATAGACGGGGGCATGCACGGAGGGGGGGAGCAGGTGGAAACTGCTACACTACAAAAATTGTTCTATTTCAGAAGTGGGAGAAAGGGGGGTGGGAGTATGCCCTACATCATACGTTAGGGTACTTGGAGCGGGTGGGGAGTTTGTCTTTGGAGGGGGAAGCTACACTACAGAAAATTAAAAAAAAAAACGGAAAAAAATAAGTTTTATTCTAAACTGGGTACTTAGCAGCCTTCTAATTACCAAAAAGCAACGCCAAAGCCATATATGTCTATTATTTCTGAACAAAGGGGATCCCAGAGAAGCATTTACAACCATTTGTGCCATAATAGCACAAGCTGTTTGTAAATAATATCAGTGAGAAACCTAAAGTTTGTGAAAAAGTTTGTGAAAAAGAGAACGATTTTTTTAATTTGATCGTATTTGGCAGTGAAATGATGGCATGAAATATACCAAAATGGGCCTAGATCAATACTTTGGGTTGTCTACTACACTACACTAAAGCTAAAATTAACCCTACAAGCTCCCTAGAAGCTCCCTAATTAACCCCTGCACTGCTGGGCATAATACACGTGTGGTGCGCAGCGGCATTTAGCTGCCTTCTAATTACCAAAAAGCAATGCCAAAGTCATATATGTCTGCTATTTCTGAACAAAGGCAATCCCAGAGAAGCATTTACAACCATTTATGCCATAATTGCACAAGTTGTTTGTAAATAATTTCAGTGAGAAACCTAAAATTGTTAAAAATGTAAAAAAATTTTTTTTATTTGATCCTATTTGGCGGTGAAATGGAGGCATGAAATATACCAAAATTGGCCTAGATCAATACTTTAGGTTGTTTTCTACACTACACTAAAGCTAAAATTACCCAAAAAAGCTCCCTACATGCTCCCTAATTAACCCCTTCACTGCTGGGCATAATACACGTGTGGTGCGCAGTGGCATTTAACGGCCTTCTAATTACCAAAAGCAATGCCAAAGCTATATATTTCTGCTATTTCTGAACAAAGGGGATCTCAGAGAATAATTTACAACCATTTATGCCATAATTTCACAAGCTGTTTGTAAATAATTTCAGTGAGAAACCTAAAGTTTGTGAAAAAAATTGTGAAAAAGTGAACGATTTTTTTTATTTGATCGCATTTGGCGGTGAAATTGTGGCATGAAATATACCAAAATTGGCCTAGTTCAATACTTTGGGATGTCTTTTAAAAAAATATATACATGTCAAGGGATATTCAGGGATTCCTGAAAAATATCAGTGTTCCAATGTAACTAGTGCTAAATTTGAAAAAAAGTGGTTTGGAAATAGCAAAGTGCTACTTGTATTTATTGCCCTATAACTTGCAAAAAAAGCAAAGAACATTTAAACACTGGGTATTTCTAAACTCAGGACAAAATTTAGAATCTATTTAGCATGAGTGTTTTTTGGTGGTTGTAGATGTGTAACAGATTTTGGGGGTCAAAGTTAGAAAAAGTGTATTTTTTCCATTTTTTCCTCATATTTTATATTTTTTTTATAGAAAAGTATAAGATATGATAAAAATAATGGTATCTTTAGAAAGTCCATTTAATGGTGAGAAAAACAGTATATAATATGTGTGGGTACAGTAAATGAGTAAGAGGAAAATTTACAGCTAAACACAAACACCACAAAAATGTAAAAATAGCCTTTGTCCCAAACGGACAGAAAATGGAAAAGTGCTGTGGTCATTAAGGGGTTAAATCTATTAAATTCCAGTAAGAATTGTGTGAAGTATCTTGGTATATTGTTTATCTAAACACTGTGAAGTTAGCGGTCCCTATTCTGGTATTTTATTGTGGTATTTTAATGTTATTCATTGTGAGTAAGGTTAATTTTAAAGGTATATATTTCTTTCTTTTTTTTAAATCTTTATTTTATATATCCGATAAAGTATACAGTTTAAATTAAACATATGCAGTCACAGTATATTTGCCAAAAGAAAGCAACAAGACCAAGAAAACAAAAACAAAATATTTAATAAACAATTGGTATATAACAAAAGAAAAAAAAAAGAACATTTATTGCATTTTGTATTGTAATTAAAGGGATAGGAAAGCCAAAATTAAACTTGGAAGACTCTGATAGAGCACGCAATTTTAAGACACTTTTAAAATCACTTTTTTTTCAAATGTGCTTTGTTCTTTTGGTACCCATTGCTAAAAATTAATACGAACATATCCTACACTAGTGGGAGCTAGTTGGTGATTAGGACCTGCATACATTTTTCTCTTGTGATTGGCTAACTAGATGTGTTTAGCTAGCTGCCAGTAGTGTAATGCTTTTCCTTCAGAAAAGGATAACCAGAGAATGAAGCAAATTTGATAATAAAAGTAAATTTCAAAGTTGTTTAAATATTTTATTGGGATTTAATTTGGTGGTAAATGCCCCTATAAAATTGTTACAAAGTATACTTTTTTATTTTCTCACATTATTATATACTGTGAAGACTGGACCAGTTGAAGCCTGCATTAAAAGGACATAAAAGTTGAAAAAGTAAATGCTCTAATGTGTTTAAACATGCATTGCAGTATTGCTTGCATAGAACAAATTGCTGCAAAGGTGTTAAACACATACTTAAAATGAGCTCCACTACTACACTTCTAGAACCTAGCTGAAAAACATGGTGAGCCCAAGACAAGAGGCATATGTGCATAGCCACCAATATCCAGATAGCTCTCAGTAGTGCATTGCTGCTCTGAAGCTAACATTAACAGGGGTTAAACACTACTTATATGCAAGCAACTGTGTGATGATAAAATACTCTAACATAGAGAATTTTCTTTATTGACTTTTATGTTACTTTAGATTAATCAAAGGGAAAATTTCTGTAACAATTTAGAGTCATCTTTGTAACATACTATGGACTAGAGTGCAATTGGCACACTAACAGTTGCGAGTGATCAATAAGGGGTTTATCACAGATGTTTGTGCATCAGAAGTAGCTTGTTTATTACAAGTTGATATTAAATGTGTTTGCACGATCGTAATTTAATTTAACGTGCTTCGAGTTATATTCCAAACAACCATTGGTTGCACACTCTAGTGACCTATTTATAACTGTCTATAATTGGCCACAGCAGAGAAGGTAACCTAAGTTACAACATGGCAGCTCCCATTGTTTTATAGACACCAAAACTTTACACTTGTTTTGTCACTATTTAAACAGCCAATGAAACTTTAAAAAATACATTTACATGTTATTCTCAAACTAATCTTTTCTTTCAATGCATCATTTTATCTAGCATTTTTTAAGTGTTAAAAGTCCCCTTAAACATAACACTATCTGATAATAGATATTTTAATAAAAACTGCATTTAAAAGTTATAAGGTCACAACGATATGTGGACTCAGGTGTTAGAAAAAAATGCAGGCAAAGGGTTTTAACATAGAAATATATTCATATGCATGTCTAAATATATATATATATATATATATATATATATATATATATATATACTGTATATATATATATATATATATATATATACATACATGTTTTATATGTATGTACATATATATTTTATGTATTTATATGTGGATATATTTATTTACAGATATATATACACATATAAACACATAAATACACACACTTTGCGGTAAAGTATCTGAAAACAAGAAAATACCTATTTAATAAAGTGTTTAACTGTGTATGTAGTGTAAATATTCACATTCCAATGTTTTTTACATAGGGAAATATGTTCTAAGTATTTATATATACATATTCCTATATATAAATATATATATATGTATATACTGAATCTGTATATATCTATACCTATATATAATCTCCTATTTATAGATATATATTTTTTACCAAAAAAACAGCAGATATACTGTATATAGAAATTCGGGTTATATTTCATGTCGAGTTAGTGCACTTAAAGAAATGTGATCGGGTTTGCTTGCGAGTAAGAGCCCTAGTTATTTTTACACTTTTCATGCTCCAATTAAGTCTATGAGGGAATATGTTAATGTGGTATTATAACTTTGTCCTTTTGCTCGTGTAGGTTTAGTGCGAAAGTGAAAACTTTTACTTTCAACTTGTAATACACGTGATACCTGACGTCTGAAAAAAGCTTACTTCTGGCGGAGTAAATGTGCGAGCTGGAGCAATAAATATTGCTCCACTTGAAATCGAACCCTTAATTGTCCAACATTCAGGAGATATGTATACTTATATATATAGGAAATTGTTATATTACAGGTAAAAGTGTCAAAGATCAAATGGACCAGGGATCCTGAAACTATAAAAAGTATGCATGCCTTTGTGTGCATATTCACAAAAGATCATTATAAACTTTCCAGTTTCACGGCTTTTATAATGAGGTCATTATCTCTGGAATGTGTAGCACTCTTTTATGCTTGTTTTCTGCTCTGTAGTTGTCTGTGTTCCCATTTAAGGTCTTTTATTCATTAAATGTTGCATTGTTGAAAAAAGTATAGTAATTTGCACTTCAATTCCTGTTTCCCAAATTGGCAAACACTACAGAAATTGATTGAAAGACAGGATAACAGAAATATTATGCTACTTTATGTCAATGATCAGTATAATAAATTGAAATAATATTTTGAAAACAGCAATCTTTACTGATTACAATTTAATAATAATTATAATTCAAAAGTATATATTAGAATTTAAAATTGAAAGAGATATTAATATGTAGTACTGGTCTCATGTAATTGAAAGTTAAATATATAACATTTGATTATCCATATTAGTATTTCTAAATTTTGTTGCTATATAATTTTTGTTGTCATAAAAACATGAGAATGCTTCCTTCTATTGCTGATTTTGATTATATTGATATATGCTTAAAAACTTACGGCTAAATTTAGAGTTTTGTCTGTAACGACCCGCGTATCTAATGCTGTCTTTTTTCCCCCTGCACCTTTTAAATACAGCTGGTATTTAGAGTTCACAGAAGGGCTGCGTTAGGCTCCAAAAAGGGAGCGTATAGCATAATTTACCGCCACTGCAACTCTCAATACCAGCGGTGCTTACGGACGCGGACAGCTTCAAAAACGTGCTCATGCACGATTCCCCCATAGAAAGCAATGGGGCATTTTGAGCTGAAAAAAAAAACTAACACCTGCAAAAAAGCAGCGTTCAGCTCCTAACGCAGCCCCATTGTTTCCTATGGGAAAGCACTTCCTATGTCTGCACCTAACACTCTAACATGTACCCCGAGTCTAAACACCCCTAGCCTTACACTTATTAACCCCTAATCTGCCGACCCCGCTATCGCTGACACCTGCATATTTTTTTTAACCCCTAATCTGCTGCTCCGTACACCGCCGCAACCTACGTTATCCCTATAAACCCCTAATCTGCTGCCCCTAACACCGCCGACCCCTATATTATATTTATTAACCCCTAATCTGCCACCCCCAACGTCGCCTCCACCTACCTACAATTATTAACCCTTAATCTGCCGACCGTACCTCACCGCTACTATAATAAAGTTATTAACCCCTAATCCGCCTCACTCCCGCCTCACTAACCCTATAATAAATAGTATTAACCCCTAATCTGCCCTCCCTAACATCGCCGACACCTAACTTCAAGTATTAACCCCTAATATGCCGACCGGACCTCACCGCTACTCTAATAAATTTGTTAACCCCTAAAGCTAAGTCTAACCCTAACACCCCCCTAAGTTAAATATAATTTTTATCTAACGAAATAAATTAACTCTTATTAAATAAATTATTCCTATTTAAAGCTAAATACTTACCTGTAAAATAAACCATAATATAGCTACAATATAAATTATAATTATATTGTAGCTATTTTAGAATTTATATTTATTTTACAGGCAACTTTGTATTTATTTTAACTAGGTACAATAGCTATTAAATAGTTATTTACTATTTAATAGCTACCTAGTTAAAATAATTACAAAATTACCTGTAAAATAAATCCTAACCTAAGTTACAATTAAACCTAACACTACACTATCAATAAATTAATTAAATACAATACCTACAAATAAATACAATTAAATAAACTAACTAAAGTGCAAAAAATAAAAAAGAACTAAGTTACAAAAAATAAAAAAATATTTACAGACATTAGAAAAATATTATAACAATTTTAAGCTAATTACACCTACTCTAAGCCCCCTAATAAAATAACAAAGACCCCAAAATAAAAAAATGCCCTACCCTATTCTAAATTTAAAAAGTTCAAAGCTCTTTTACCTTACCAGCCCTTAAAAGGGCCTTTAGCGGGGCATGCCCCAAAGAAAACTGCTCTTTTGCCTGTAAAAAAAATACAATACAATACCCCCCCCAACATTACAACCCACCACCCACATACCCCTAATCTAACCCAATCCCCCCTTAAATAAACCTAACACTAAGCCCCTGAAGATCTCCCTACCTTGTATTCACCACACCGGGTTCACCGATCCGTCCTGGCTCCGACGTCTTCATCCAAGCCCAAGCGGGGGCTGAAGATGTCCATGATCCGGCTGAAGTCTTCATCCAAGTGGGAGCTGAAGAGGTCCATGATCCGGCTAAAGTCTTCATCCAAGTGGGAGCTGAAGAGGTCCATGATCCGGCTGAAGTCTTCTATCAAGCGGCATCTTCAATCTTCTTTCTTGCGGATCCATGTTCATCCCGCCGACGTGGAACATCCATCTTCACTGACGACTTCCGGATGAATGACGGTTCCTTTAAGGGACGTCATCCAAGATGGCGTCCCTCGAATTCCAATTGGCTGATAGGATTCTATCAGCCAATCGGAATTAAGGTATTAAAATTCTGATTGGCTGATGGAATCAGCCAATCAGATTCAAGATCAATCCGATTGGCTGATCCAATCAGCCAATCAGATTGAGCTTGCATTCTATTGGCTGATCGGAACAGCCAATAGAATGCGAGCTCTTCTGATTCCATCAGCCAATCAGAATTTTCCTACCTTAATTCCGATTGGCTGATAGAATCCTATCAGCCAATCGGAATTCGAGGGATGCCATCTTGGATGACGTCCCTTAAAGGAACCGTCATTCGTTGGGAAGTCGTCGGTGAAGATAGATGTTCCGCGTCGGCGGGATGAACATGGATCCGGAAGAAAGAAGATTGAAGATGCCGCTTGATAGAAGACTTCAGCCGGATCATGGACCTCTTCAGCTCCCGCTTGGATGAAGACTTCAGCCGGATCATGGACATCTTCAGCCCCCGCTTAGGCTTGGATGAAGACGTCGGAGCCAGGACGGATCGGTGAACCCAGTGTGGTGAATACAAGGTAGGGAGATCTTCAGGGGCTTAGTGTTAGGTTTATTTAAGGGGGGTTTGGGTTAGATTAGGGGTATGTGGGTGGTGGGTTGCAATGCTGGGGGGGTATTGAATGTTTTATTTTTACAGGCAAAATAGCAGCTTTCTTTGGGGCATGCCCCGCTAAAGGCCCTTTTAAGGGCTGGTAAGGTAAAAGAGCTTTGAACTTTTTAAATTTAGAATAGGGTAGGGCATTTTTTTATTTTGGGGGTCTTTGTTATTTTATTAGGGGGCTTAGAGTAGGTGTAATTAGCTTAAAATTGTTATAATATTTTTCTAATGTCTTTAAATATTTTTTTTTTATTTTTTGTAACTTAGTTAGTTTATTTAATTGTATTTATTTGTGGGTATTGTATTTAATTAATTTATTGATAGTGTAGTGTTAGGTTTAATTGTAGATAATTGTAGGTATTTTATTTAATTAATTTATTGATAGTGTAGTGTTTAGTTTAATTGTAGATAATTGTAGGTATTTTATTTAATTAATTTATTTATAGTGTAGTGTTAGGTTTAATTGTAACTTAGGTTAGGATTTATTTTACAGGTAATTTTGTAATTATTTTAACTAGGTAGCTATTAAATAGTTATTAACTATTTAATAGCTATTGTACCTGGTTAAAATAATTACAAAGTTGCCTGTAAAATAAATATTAATCCTAAAATAGCTACAATATAATTATTTGTTATATTGTAGCTATATTATGGTTTATTTTACAGGTAAGTATTTAGCTTTAAATAGGAAGAATTTATTTAATAAGAGTTAATTTATTTTGTAGATAAAAATTATATTTATTTTTACAACAGAAGGGCTATCTCTGCTGTGAGAGCAGGATAGTCCAAAAAGAATGCTTGTTTGCACTTGAATTAAATTATTTAGTTTAGTTCGGTCGGTTACTGGAACTTGAGACAGAAAAATATGCCCAATTTTAAAATATAACCTTTATTAGTTGATTTCATAAAAAAGACAGCATGAAGTATGTGTGTATGCTACCCTTCGAAATGTTAAAAACACTCTCTCTGTTGCAATTATTTAATACTTAGCCATCACAGTATCTAATATATAGGATACTTAGTAATTCAATTATAAGACCTTGATAATGTTATGGGTGTAAATATCGGTTAATCTTCCCTGTGGCTATATGGCCTTATATATGGCCAATCTATTAGATTACCACAAAGGGATATTGGTATTTTATATACCCATTACACTTGAATACTGAGGTCTTAGTTTGTAAATTTGCTCTCAAGTTATGACAAATTGTAATGTGTGTAGCACAGCTCAGGAATTTGGATTATTAATTGCTTAAATTAAGGTTCTAGTTAGATGTGTCTAAACAAGAAAACTAGACCCAATACTCACGAGTTAAGCTTCACATAACTGAATATTGATCTATGTATATATCACTTATTCATATGAGTTATCACTTAGTGAGTTACTGCAGTATAAAACTAAAACTATGTTGCTTAGTTGTCTTGTAAATCGGTCGAGTTTGGATTAGCTTCTATGTAATAGTCCGTCTACAATTATGAGGGGGGTCAACATGCATGTACTAGTTTTGATTGGCTGTAGTCTGCATTTACTGATACTGTACGCTATAGTATTTAGTAATAGTCATTCAACATTATGATAAATTATGTAAAGTTCAACAAGCTCACAAGATCTGTGCCAAATATATAATTGGATTATTCTTAATTTATCCAGCTTTTATTCCAGTGTGAAATATTGTGTCTTGTCACACTGCCTGTGTTTAAGTTTTGCTGCAACGTAATAGACTGTTAGCTTGTAGTGGCTAACCCAAAATATCTAGTATAATGTCATATACTAAGTACAAGGTATCAGATTTCTAGTATATTGCTATTCTCTCCCCCTCTATAATATATATTCTGTGTTGCTGCTCAATTATTAGCTAGAAACTTAATAAATCTTATTTAAGCTGATATACCAAAGCTAGCATTATGCTCTGAAGACCAGAAAGTTACACAATTTTTTACGCTAAAGAGAGCAACAGGATATACCTGCTTGTGACTGTCAACAGCCACAAATTACTAAGTATGGTTTTTAAAGTAATAATTTTTAAGCTAAAGTAACATAAATAGTTTTTCAAACAGAGAGGCAATTAAAAAAACACGAGGACCCCTGACGCAGCGTTTCACTTAACGCATCCTCAGAGGGGTAACCCGGGCCGGCATACTTCCGGAAATATATAGGCTTCGTATGTCCCACCTTTCACCTCTGATAGGTTGGGGATTGCTATTCACATTGGTAGAGCCTACGTCAATCACTGGATAGTTGACGTCATTTTCGTTACTACGGAGACAGCGTGTAAACAACATGGTTGTTATGTTTCTCATGAATGAATACGGATTGTGAAGTAAAGCATGTTAAAGTTACTTAATAGTTTTTCACTTGCATATATTTTAAGAATTTGTTACCTTGTGTATTCATTTTTGCAGGCGCACATAGTTGCAAATGCGAGGAGGAAATAAAAAATTATTTCCGTAAGGTTATAGGAATCCTGTACAGATAAATTCCATATATTTTAAAATTTGACAATGTACACTATATATAAAGTGGAATCATAAGTGTATTATGATGTGACATAGAAATAAGGTGAATACTAACATGGTGTTGAACCAGCTATTGTTTGATGAAAAGGAAAAAAAAATTATTTTAAATAAATATTCGCTCATGTGAAATAAATTTGAATAAGGTGTGGTGAAAGGTTATGTGATTCAAGAGCCATTAAGACATTGGCTGGAAACTGCTTATGGGAAATGAATGGTGATGCTTAATAATGTGAAGAGGTGCTATAATATAAGCATATGTTGCACATTAAACTTTATAAACTAAAAGGGATTGCGATGCTTAAAGTGAGGCTAAATAGAAACTTGTACTGCATAAAAAAGGGGGGAACAAATGAAACAAGGGGGTGAGTGAAACTAGGAGAGTGATGAGTAAATAATGTGAAAAAGTGATATTGTGTAGTCCTTGTGAGCATTGTACTTATTACTTAAAAGAAATTATAATACTTAAAGTGGAGCTATATTGCCTCTACTTAAAAGAAGGAATGAGTGCAAGAGGGGTATGTGAAAGAAAATGAATAAATGGTGAAGTTATAGTTAGTTATATGATATTTGAATATGTGTTAAGTAGATTATACCATATATGTTTGACTGTATGGTATGTAAATCTGTATTAAGTAATTTATTCCAAATATACATGATAGTTATTGTTATCATTAAGTCCATGGGGTTTGACACTATTCAGTAGGTGTATCCATTTACACTCCATTTTGAGTAGTGTTTGTTCTAAGTTGCCTCCTCTAATGCCTAAAGTTGCCTTTTGCAGTACTGAAAATTTCAGCAATGAATCATTGCTGTTGTGTTTATGATAGAAGTGCCTAGCAACAATAGTTATCTGTTTATCTTTCTCAATGTCTTTACGGGCGTTTCTAATATTTCTGCTATGTTCCATGATTCGTGTCCTTATTTGTCGTGTCGTCATTCCGACATAGAACAGCTTACATGGACACTGGAGGACATAGACAACACCTGTTGTAGTACAGGAGAAATGATCAGATAATATATGTTTGTTTGCATATTTATCATCAATGTCCTTAATTTTCCACACCTTGGGACATGTATTACACGTTCCACATGGGAACATCCCTTTCGATTGGCAGGCTCTTTTAGGCTTATGGATGTAGTGACTAGTGACCAGTGTGTCTTTAAGATTTTTCGGTCTTTTATATCCAATTGAGACTCTATCCCCGATCTGGGTTGCAAGTAGGGGATCATTTTTTAAGATATGCCAGTGGTCATTTATTATAGTTGTTATCTGTTTTATTTGCGGGTTGTATGTTGTAATTAGTCTTGGTTTATTGTCCTGCTTTTTCTGACGTGGTTGAAGGAGTTTTTGTCTATCTTGCTGTAAGGCCTGTATTCTGGCTTTTTTTATTGACCTTTTACTATAGCCTCTGTCTTGAAGCCTGTTGGAGAGTTTGGATGCTTCCTGCTTGAATACATTTAAATCAGAGCAATTCCTTCTCAACCTCAAAATTATATTTAACTTAGGGGGGTGTTAGTGTTAGGGTTAGACTTAGCTTTAGGGGTTAATAAATTTATTAGAGTAGCGGTGAGGTCCGGTCGGCATATTAGGGGTTAATACTTGAAGTTAGGTGTCGGTGATGTTAGGGAGGGTAGATTAGGGGTTAATACTATTTATTATAGGGTTAGTGAGGCGGGAGTGAGGCGGATTAGGGGTTAATACATTTATTATTGTAGCCTTGAGGTCCAGTCAGCAGATTAGGGGTTAATAAGTGTAGGTAGGTGGAGGCGACATTGGGGGCGGCAGAGTAGGGGTTAATAAATATAATATAGGGGTCGGCGGTGTTAGGGGCAGCAGATTAGGGGTTCATAGGGATAACGTAGATTGTGCGGTCGGCAGATTAGGCGTTAAAATTTTTAAAAAAATGTAAAATTAAACAGGAGCGCTATAGCTAAAGGTGTGGATGGGGGTGGAATAAATATTCAAACTTGTGAATGTAAAAACTACACAATTTTGCGTGTTAAACTTCAATATTGATATAAAATATAGGAAAGTGTCAAATGCTTAGTGATAAAGTGTCAAATGTTCAGTGATAAAGTGATTCGTGTATACTGTGATTACAAAAAATAATTTAAAAAGCAAAATAAGCTAAAGTAAATAGTGACAAGTATGTGTTATTCAGCAGGGCTCTGCTTAAAAATTCTTATTTAATGTAACATACACAAATAACAGAGTAAAAACACAATGTATTAAAAACGGACGTCTCCGTATATAACTAAATATGCCAATACACCGACAATGTTAAAATGTATCTCCTTGTATTCAGAGAAGGGATAAAACAGTCCAAGTTAAGGATATTAAGTGGATAGGTGATACAGTCTTACCCCCAAACAATTGCGGCTTTCGATAAAGGAAGAAAGAAAATTACTGCCGTGGCGGAAGTGACGTCACTTATAGGGGCGCTGGCCTGATTGAGCACTCCGATTGGTTCCTATTGCGATCGCTTCTAGGTATCGGCTTCTTGGTCGCACAGTAGTAAGGTATCCGCTCTTTATGTGCCCAAATGCACGCAGAATACTATTAACGGCTGTTATGTATTTAAATGCAGCTGTTGGAGTAGAGGCAAAGTTCCATTTATAACCTTCAATAAGGCTTGTAATGTCGGTACATAGACAAGTACCAGAACGATGCAAAGTTCAAAATTCCACAGACGACAAGCAGCATCAATTTGTAACAGCAACTGGTGGCTGTGAAATACTCCTTGAAGTTTTAAAAGTTAGCAACAAACATCAAATGCAAAGTTCAAAGTTCCTCAGATAACAAGCAGCATCAATTTGTAACAGCAACTGGATACCTTACTCTAATTTTTATTAGAGTGGCGGCGATATAGGGGGGCCTCGGTTTAGGGGTACATAGGTAGTTTATGGGTGTTAGTGTACTTTAGAGCACAGTAATTAAGAGCTTTATGAACCGACATTAGCCATGAAAGCTCTAACTACTGACTTTTTTCTGTGGCTGGAGTTTTGTCGTTAGAAAGATCCCATTGAAAAGTTAGGATACGCAAATGGCGTAGGGGGATCTGTGGTATGGAAAAGTCGTGGCTGGAAAGTGAGCATTAGACCCTTTCCTGACTGACTCTAAATACCAGCGGTAGCCCAAAACCAGCGTTAGAGCCTCTAATGCTGGTTTTGACGGCTAACGCCAAACTCTAAATCTAGCCGTAAGCGTCTCTAAAACATTAGTAAACTTTAAAAAAAATTCCCAACAGTTACATTTTATAGGGACTAACTTTTTACTAAATTGCTGATTTATTTGAGTAATTATTATTATTAATGATTTATTTTCTTTCGGCCAGATTACGAGTTTTGCGTTATGAGGGGTGCGGTACTAACTTGCACGTTATTGTCACCGCTCCCTTACCTACAGCGCTGGTATTACAGGTTTTCTGAAACCCGGAGTTAAAAGACAAGAAGTGAGCGTAGAGCAAAATTGTGCTCCATACTGCACTCCAATACCAGCTCTGCTTAAGTCAGCAGTGAGCTGGTTGTACGTGCTCATGCACGATTTCACCATAGACATCAATGGGGAGAGCCGGCTGAAAAAAAAGTCTGACACCTGCCAAAAAGCAGTGTAAAGCTCCGTAACGCAGCCCCATTGATTCCTATGGGGAAACTAATTTTATGTTTTCACCTAACACCCTAACATGAACCCCGAGTCTAAACACCCCTAATCTTACACTTATCAACCACTAATCTGCCGCCCCCGACATCGCCGCCACCTACATTATACTTATTAACCCCTAATCTGCTGCTCCGGACATCGCCGCCACCTACATTATACTTATTAACCCCTAATCTGCTGCCCCCAACATTGCCAACACCTATATTATATTTATTAACCCCTAATCTGCTGCCCCAACATCGCCAACACCTACATAATGTTATTAACCCATAATATGCCGCCCCCAACGTTTAAGCCACTATAATAAACATATTAACCCCTAAACTGCCGTACTCCCGCCTCGCAAATACTAGTTAAATATTATTAACCGCTAATCTGCTGTCCCTAACATCGCCGCCACTATGCTAAATTTATTAACCCCTAAACCTAAGTCTAACCCTTACACCCCCTAACTTAAATATAATTAAAAGAAATCTAAATAAAACTTACTATCATTACCTAAATAATTCCTATTTAAAACTAAATACTTACCTATAAAATAAACCCTCAGCTAGCTACAATATAACTAATAGTTACATTGTATCTAGCTTAGGGTTTATTTTTATTTTACAGGCAAGTTTGTATTATTTTAACTAGGTAGAATAGTTACTAAATAGTTATTAACTATTTACTAACTACCTAGCTAAAATAAATACAAATTTACACTAAGTTACACTAACACCTAACACTACTCTACAATTAAATACATTCCCTAAATTAAATACAATTAAATAAATTTAATACAATTAGCTAAATTACAAAAAAACAAAAACACTAAATTACAGAAAATAAAAAACAAATTACAAGATCTTTTAACTAATTACACCTAATTTAATAGCCCTATCAAAATAAAAAAAAAACCCAAAATAAAAAAACCCTAGCCTAAACTAAACTACCAATAGGCCTTAAAAGGGCCTTTTGTGGGGCATTGCTCCAAATAAATCAGTTCTTTAACCTGTAAAAAAAAAAATACAACCCCCCCGAACAGTAAAACCCACCACCCACACAACCAACCCCCCCCAAATAAAACCCTAACTAAAAAAAAAATAAGCTCCCCATTGCCCTGAAAAGAGCATTTGGATGGGCAATGGGGAGCTTAGGTTTTTTTTAGTCAGGGTTTTATTTGGGGGGTTGGTTGTGTGGGTGGTGGGTTTTACTGTTGGGGGGGTTGTATGTATTTTTTTTTTTTCAGGTAAAAGAGCTGATTTTTTTGGGACAATGCCCCGCAAAAGGCCCTTTTAATGGCTATTGGTAGTTTAGTTTAGGCTATGTTTTTTTTTATTTTGGGGGGGCATTTTTATTTTGATAGGGCTATTAGATTAGGTGTAATTAGTTTAAAGATCTTGTAATTTGTTTTTTATTTTCTGTAATTTAGTGTTGTTTTTTTTTGTAATTTAGCTAATTGTATTACATTTATTTAATTGTATTTAATGTAGGGAATTTATTTAATTGTAGTGTATTGTTAGGTGTTATTGTAATTTAGGTTAGGCTTTATTTTACAGGTAAATTTTATTTATTTTAGCTAGGTAGTTAGTAAATAGTTAATAACTATTTAGTAACTATTCTACCTAGTTAAAATAAATAAGAAATTGCCTATAAAATAAAAATAAATAAAGCTAGCTACAATGTAACTATTAGTTATAATGTAGCTAGCTTAGGGTTTATTTTACAGGTAAGTATTTTAATTATATTTAAGTTAGGGGGTGTTAGGGTTAGACTTAGATTTAGGGGTTAATAAATTTAGTATAGTGGTGGCGACGTTGGGGGCAGCAGATTAGGGGTTAATAAATGTAGGTAGGTAGCGGCGATGTTAGGGGCGGCAGATTAGGGGTTAATTATTTTATTTTAGTGTTTGCGATGCGGGAGAGCCTCGGTTTAGGAGTTAATAGGTAGTTTATGGGTTTTAGTGTACTTTTTAGCACTTTAGTTATGAGTTTTATGCTACGGCGTTGTAGTGTAAAACTCCTAACTACTGGCTTTAAAATGCGGTACGAATCTTGACGGGATAGGCTGTACCGCTCACTTTTTAGCATCCCAGGACAAGCTCGTAATACCGGCGCTATGGAAGTCCCATATATAAAAAACTATATGCAAATTGCGTAAGTTGATTTGCAGTAAGGCCAAAAAAGTGTGCGGTGCCCCTAAATCTGCAAGACTCGTAATAGCAGAGGTAGTAAAAAAGCAGCGTTATGAGGCTTAATGCTGCTTTTTTACTCATAGCGCAAGACTCGTAAACTAGTCGTTTATTTGTAAAGCACTGCCTTTTTCATTAGTGCTGGCTACATAAGTAGGGATATACAATACTAAAGTTTAATGTTAAAAGAATACAGATATACAAAACAGACTAAACAAAAACAAACTAATACAAGAGTAGCAGGTTACTGATCCAAAGAGTTTACAATCTACAGGTTAAAGGGATAATATGAAAATATAATATAAAATAATATAAAATTTGGCCAACTCACAAGCTGTAAGGTCCAACTAAATGTAATTTAAGTCGAGACTTAAGAGGTTCCTATCCTGAAAAATATTACTGTTTTGGATAATTAACTGAACGTCAATGGTGGATCATATTATTCAGTTCATGAGTTCCATTTATCAAGCAGCAGAGTCCTAGGAATGCAAGCTTGCACAAACATGCCTGCAATGCTAGTTAAGAAGAAGCAGTCTAAATATCACTGCATCATAACCTTAACAACAGCTCAAAGGTGGCTGAGTTAAATCATCCTGCTTAGATCAGACTAGGATGATTGACAAACCCTGATCTTGCATGAGCATGGGCAATAATAACAGATGCTGCCCGCTTGCTGAAATGCCGGGTAGCCAGGTTCCTGGGAACAAACCTTGTCTACCTGGTATTTGATAAATGGGGCCCAAGTCTCTTTGCTTTTGATGGGCTTTTATTAACAGAATTCAAAAGTATACCCTCTCCACTAGTCTCAATATATGGTACACAGGGCAGCAATCAGAAATATAAAAATAACATTTATTAAAAAAATAACAGCTTGTTATTTCCTGGGATATATTCTCAGGAAATTGTATTAAAATATAAATAAAAAAATGGTCTCATGAAATTGTCATCATAGTCTTCAGAAAAAAATGAAACCTTTCTTTCAAGAAGACAAATAATATCTTCACATTTTTTAAACAGATGGTTACTAAATAATTTATGATGGCAATATATCTCGTCTGAGTCACCATCACAGCGTGTATTACGTTTCTGACCATTAAATAGTAAAAAATGTTCCTTACTACAACAAATATCCTCCATTTGTATGCTAATGTACATTAAAGCTTTTAACCAAATTTCTAGGCATCACTACTAAACTTCCTAAATGTAATCAGCAGCTAAAAGAACAATTTGATCTCTTGGGCCTTCTTCCATCCCACATGTACCCAAAATGCCTCACACACAGAACTTGTTCTCCAGTGGAGCACCGAACAGTGAATAAAAAGCAAATTAGAACATTTAAACTTTGCCTGAGGTGCCTCATCTCCAGGGAAAGTTACAGCACAGTTATACCATTAACTAGTGTTGTACCAGGAACAACACCTCTGTACTGCTGTTTATACCATGGCACACTTTTTTCTGAGTGTTTTTTTGTGTGTATATATATATATAAGGAAGAATGTAAAAATGAAAAGAGAAGAAACAGAAGAATGTAAGAAAACAAAGAGAGGGAAAAGAAATGAAGGAAGGGCAAGGAAGAATGTAAGGAAGTAAAGGGAGGCAAAGTAACACAGGAAAATGGAAGGAAAGGAAATGAAAGAAGGGCAGTAACAAACGAAAATGGAGGAAAAGGAAATTAAAGAAGGGAAAGGAAGCAAAAAAGAAAGAGAAAGAAAGAAAGAAACTGGCAAAATAAAAGAGGGAAAGACAGAGACAGAATATTCAAAAACACTGTCTTTCAAAAGCATAACATGACTTCATCCCAGTGTAAGCAATACAGAGATATATCTGCCCATCTTAAAATGCATGGGATGTATAGGCATAGCAGGTAATCACTATTTGTAAGAAGATGGAAATAAAATGCAGAATTACACATCAGTTCCTGTGATCTTCCAAGGGCACTACTGTCAGTGCTAAATATATGAGACTATCTACTGCTGATGCTACTTTTATGTCTAAACAACAATTATTTACAGTCTATTCCCATTTTTACATTTTTTTTCTAAATCGTACTTGTCAAAATGACAGATTTCACTATACACATTGTTCAGTTCTGTTATAGCAATGCAAGGAATGCAGCAATGTACCAACTTAAGAAAAGTGTGATTAGGCATCTGAGTAGACTCTGTGGTTTATTTTTTGTTTCCTTTTGCATCATTAAACTCTCACTTCTATCCCAGACATCCAGCATAATAGTCTGAATGTGAATAGCTTTTCTAACCAATTAAGGAGTCTCATGAATCATTCTTTCTTTTCAGTACTAGTGGTCTTGTAAGTTCTATTTAGACTTTCTTATAGCTACTGTTTGTAAAAAAAATTGATTACAGCACAAAGTTGATCTTCAAGCTCAGACTACTTTATGAACCAACAGAAGATATTACAATTTAACATTGGCATAATAATAATAATAATAATAATAATAATAATAATAATAATAATAATAATAACAACAATATTATTATTATTATTATTATTATTATTATTAAAAAGAAGAAGAAAAAGAAGAAGATGAAAATGGGTGTGTTTTAACTTAGGATTTTAGGAACATGTGCAAACAATATTTAATAATGCTGCTGAATAAGTTTCCTTTTTAATTTAACATCCAAACATATTATTATTATAACTAGTAAAAAGTTAAATTTTAAAATATTAATTTGATAAGGGGTAGCAACTCTTTATTTATCCATAGTGTTGGAATGGGATGTCCAGCAAGCTCATATAGGTGTGATGGTCAGGTCAATATATTTTTGGCCATTTAATGTATTTATCAAAAAATCATGAGGTGTGCACTGTAAAAATAGTTTTCTGATGAATTGGAATACTTTTGGTAAAGGTTTTAATTGGAACTATCAAATCAGCAGCTAAAGTACAAAGTTGTGGGATGTATTGGAAAAGTCCCCAGAATCAGAATAACGTTGCATGATTTTTCCAATGAATGGAAATAGACCCTTATAAATGTCCATGTACTTAAAAAAGATAAACGATTGACATGCATCTTTTTCAATAAATGATAAAAAAAAAAAAAATTATAATCAAATAAAAATACTATTATTGTATAGACAACTGTCAACCGTTCCATAGTATTCCTTACAGGTTGGTCTCTTTTGCACCTCCCTCTGTCAGAACAAATGTTGTGGTTTCTAGAGACTGCCCCATCTCCTCCCACAAGACTCTATGAACCCCATTTATAAATCTGCAAAAGCAGCTTTGAGGCCCCTGCATTTCAAGATTAAGACCACTGCTACTTAACCTCTCTGCAATCTTAAAGGTGGTGGAGTGAAGTCATCCCAATCTGAAAAAAGATGATTGACAGCCCTGGCTCGCACATGATAGGCTGTTTGCAAGCAAGGAACAGCATTGCACAAGCAGTGGCCAGACAGACAGGCTTGCGGTAGCGAACCTGGTCTGTCAACCCATTAACAAATGGGGCCCAATGATTTCACTCAACCTCAGCCATTTTATACAAACCCCTGCTATATTGCACTTAACTTTCCAGGGTCCCTTTTATATTACCCCCCACTGTAATATGTCTATCACCTAAATTATCCTATTAGAGGAATCTCCCATTGCAAGTGTGAGAAATGTTTTAAATAGCATTATAGTGATTGAGAAAATCCATTGCAATTTTTTTTGGGTGGGATATTAATATCATGTCTTGTTAATCTTGTTTCTAATCCAAAAACACGTTAAAAAAACAACAACAAAAAAACATAATTTATGTAAGAACTTACCTGATAAATTCATTTCTTTCATATTAGCAAGAGTCCATGAGCTAGTGACGTATGGGATATACATTCCTACCAGGAGGGGCAAAGTTTCCCAAACCTCAAAATGCCTATAAATACACCCCTCACCACACCCACAAATCAGTTTAACGTATAGCCAAGAAGTGGGGTGATAAGAAAAAAGTGCGAAAGCATAAAAAATAAGGAATTGGAATAATTGTGCTTTATACAAAAAAATCATAACCACCACAAAAAAGGGTGGGCCTCATGGACTCTTGCTAATATGAAAGAAATTAATTTATCAGGTAAGTTCTTACATACATTATGTTTTCTTTCATGTAATTAGCAAGAGTCCATGAGCTAGTGACGTATGGGATAATGACTACCCAAGATGTGGATCTTCCACGCAAGAGTCACTAGAGAGGGAGGGATAAAAATAAAGACAGCCAATTCCGCTGAAAAAAATCCACACCCAAAACAAAGTTTAAATCTTATAATGAAAAAAACTGAAATTATAAGCAGAAGAATCAAACTGAAACAGCTGCCTGAAGTATGTTTCTACCACAAACTGCTTCAGAAGAAGAAAACACATCAAAATGGTAGAATTTAGTAAAAGTATGCAAAGAAGACCAAGTGGCTGCTTTGCAAATCTGATCAACTGAAGCTTCATTCCTAAACGCCCAGGAAGTAGAAACTGACCTAGTAGAATGAGCTGTAATCCTTTGAGGTGGAGTTTTACCCGACTCGACATAAGCATGATGAATCAAAGATTTTAACCAAGATGCCAAAGAAATGGCAGAAGCCTTCTGACCTTTCCTAGAACCGGAAAAGATAACAAATAGACTAGAAGTCTTTCGGAAATCCTTAGTAGCTTCAACATAATATTTCAAAGCTCTAACTACATCCAAAGAATGCAACAACTTTTCCTTAGAATTCTTAGGATTAGGACACAATGAAGGAACCACAATTTCTCTACTAATGTTGTTAGAATTCCCAACCTTAGGTAAAAATTTAAAAGAAGTTCGCAACACCGCCTTATCCTGATGAAAAATCAGAAAAGGAGACTCACAAGAAAGAGCAGATAATTCAGAAACTCTTCTAGCAGAAGAGATGGCCAAAAGAAACAAAACTTTCCAAGAAAGTAATTTAATGTCCAGCGAATGCATAGGTTCAAACGGAGGAGCTTGAAGAGCCCCCAGAACCAAATTCAAACTCCAAGGAGGAGAAATTGACTTAATAACAGGTTTTATACGAGCCAAAGCTTGTACAAAACAATGAATATCAGGAAGACTAGCAATCTTTCTGGGAAAAAGAACAGAAAGAGCAGAGATTTGTCCTTTCAAGGAACTTGCAGACGAACCTTTATCCAAACCATCCTGAAGAAACTGTAAAATTCTAGGAATTCTAAAAGAATGCCAAGAAAAATGATGAGAAAAACACTAAGAAATGTAAATCTTCCAGACTCGATAATATATCTTCCTAGATACAGTTTTACGAGCCTGTAACATAGTATTAATCACAGAGTCAGAGAAACCTCTATGACTGAGAATCAAGCATTCAATCTCCATACCTTCAAATTTAAGGATTTGAGATCCTGATGGAAAAAAGGACCTTGCGATAGAAGGTCTGGTCTTAACGGAAGAGTCCACGGTTGGCAAGTGGCCATCCGGACAAGATCCGCATACCAAAACCTGTGAGGCCATGCTGGAGCCACCAGCAGAACAAACGAGCATTCCTTTAGAATCTTGGAAATCACTCTTGGAAGAAGAACTAGAGGCGGAAAGATATAGGCAGGATGATACTTCCAAGGAAGTGACAATGCATCCACTGCCTCCGCTTGAGGATCCCTGGATCTGGACAGATACCTGGGAAGCTTCTTGTTTAGATGAGAAGCCATCAGATCTATTTCTGGAAGTTCCCACATTTGAACAATCTGAAGAAATACCTCTGGGTGAAGAGACCATTCGCCCGGATGCAACGTTTGGCGACTGAGATAATCCGCTTCCCAATTGTCTATATCTGGGATATGAACTGCAGAAATTAGACAGGAGCTGGATTCCGCCCATACCAGTACTCGAGATACTTCTTTCATAGCCAGAGGACTGTGAGTCCCTCCTTGATGATTGACATATGCCACGGTTGTGACATTGTCCGTCTGAAAACAAATGAACGACTCTCTCTTTAGAAGAGGCCATGACTGAAGAGCTCTGAAAATTGCACAGAGTTCCAAAATGTTGATTGGTAATCTCACCTCCTGAGAATCCCAAACCCCTTGTGCTGTCAGAGACCCCCAAACAGCTCCCCAACCTGTCAGACTTGCATCTGTTGAAATCACAGTCCAGGTCGGAAGAACAAAAGAAGCCCCCTGAACTAAACGATTGTGGTCTGTCCACCACGTCAGAGAGTGTCGTACAATCGGTTTTAAAGATATTAATTGAGATATCTTTGTATAATCCCTGCACCACTGGTTCAGCATACAGAGCTGAAGAGGTCGCATGTGAAAACGAGCAAAGGGGATAGCGTCCGATGCAGCAGTCATAAGACCTAGAATTTCCATGCATAAGGCTACCGAAGGGAATGATTGAGACTGAAGGTTTCGACAAGCTGAAACCAATTTTAGACGTCTCTTGTCTGTCAGAGACAGAGTCATGGACACTGAATCTATCTGGAAATCTAAAAAGGTTACCCTTGTCTGAGGAATCAATGAACTTTTTGGTAAATTGATCCTCCAACCATGTTCTCGAAGAAACAATACAAGTCGATTCATATGAGATTCTGCTAAATGTGAAGACTGAGCAAGTACCAAGATATCGTCCAAATAAGGAAATACCACAATACCCTGTTCTCTGATTACAGAGAGAAGGGCACTGAGAACCTTTGTAAAAATCCTTGGAGCTGTTGCTAGGCCAAACGGCAGAGCCACAAACTGGTAATGCTTGTCTAGGAAAGAGAATCTCAGAAACTGATAGTGATCTGGATGAATCGAAATATGCAGATATGCATCCTGTAAATCTATTGTGGACATATAATGCCCTTGCTGAACAAAAGGCAGAATAGTCCTTATAGTTACCATTTTGAATGTTGGTATCCTTACATAATGATTCAATATTTTTAAATCCAGAACTGGTCTGAAGGAATTCTCCTTCTTTGGTACAATGAAAAGATTTGATTAAAACCCCAGCCCCTGTTCCAGAACTGGAACTGGCATAATTACTCCAGCCAACTCTAGATCTGAAACACATTTCAGAAATGCTTGAGCCTTCACTGGATTTACTGGGACACGGGAAAGAAAAAATCTTCTTGCAGGAGGCCTTATCTTGAAGCCTATTCTGTACCCTTGTGAAACAATGTTCTGAATCCAAAGATTGTGAATCGAATTGATCCAAATTTCTTTGAAAAATCGTAATCTGCCCCTACCAGCTGAACTGGAATGAGGGCCGCACCTTCATGTTGACTTGGGAGCTGGCTTTGGCTTGGATTTATTCCAGACTGGAGATGGTTTCCAAACTGATACTGCTCCTGTAGGGGAAGGATCAGGCTTTTGTTCCTTATTGTGACGAAAGGAACGAAAACGATTAGTAGACCTAAATTTACCTTTAGATTTTTTATCCTGTGGTAAAAAAGTTCCTTTCCCCCCAGTAGCAGTTGAAATAATAGAATCCAACTGTGAACCAAATAATTTATTACCCTGGAAAGAAAGGGAAAGCAAAGTTGACTTAGAAGACATATCAGCATTCCAAGTTTTAAGCCATAAAGCTCTTCTAGCTAAAATAGCTAGAGACATATACCTGACATCAACCCTAATGATATCAAAGATGGCATCACAAATAAAATTATTAGCATGTTGAAGAAGATTAACAATGCTATGAGAATTATGATCTGTAACTTGTTGCGCTAAAGCTTCCAACCAAAAAGTTGACGCTGCAGCAACATCCGCTAAAGATATAGCAGGTCTAAGAAGATTACCTGAACATAAGTAAGCTTTTCTTAGAAAGGATTCAATTTTCCTATCTAAATCATCCTTAAAGGAAGTACTATCTGCCGTAGGAATAGTAGTACGTTTAGCAAGAGTCGAGATAGCCCCATCAACCTTAGAGATTTTGTCCCAAAACTCTAATCTGTCAGATGGCACAGCATATAATTGCTTAAAATGTTTAGAAGGAGTGAATGAATTACCCAAATTATTCCATTCCCTGGAAATTACTTCAGAAATAGCATCAGGGACAGGAAAAACTTCTGGAATAACTGCAGGAGATTTAAAAACCTTATTTAAACGTTTAGATTTAGTATCAAGAGGACCAGAGTCCTCTATCTCTAAAGCAATTAAGACTTCTTTAAGTAAAGAACGAAAAAATTTAATTTTAAATAAATATGAAGATTTATCAGCATCAACCTCTGAAACTGAATCCTCTGAACCAGAGGAAACATTATCAGAATCAGAATTATGATGTTCATTTAAAAATTCATCTGAAAAATGAGAAGTTTTAAAAGACCTTTTACGCTTACTAGAAGGAGGAATAACAGACATAGCCTTCTTAATGGATTTAGAAACAAAATCTCTTATGTTAACAGGAACACTCTGAGTATTAGATGTTGATGGAACAACAACAGGTAATGTAACATTACTAAAGGAAATATTATCTGCATTAACAAGTTTGTCATGACATTCATTACAAACAACAGCTGGAGGAACAGATACCACAAGTTTACAGCAAATACACTTAACTTTGGTAGATCCAACATCAGGCAGCAATTTTCCATAAGTATCTTCTGATTCAGGGTCAATCTGAGACATCTTGCAATATGTAATAGAAAAAAACAACATATAAAGCAAAATTGATCAAATTCCTTAAATGACAGTTTCAGGAATGGGAAAAAATGCCAGTGAACAAGCTTCTAGCAACCAGAAGCAAATAAACAATGAGACTTAAATAACGTGGAGACAATAATGACGCCCATATTTTTTAGCGCCAAAAAAGACGCCCACATTATTTGGCGCCTAAATGCTTTTAGCGCCAAAAATTACGCCACATCCGGTAACGCCGACACTTTTGGCGCAAAAACGTCAAAAAATGAAGCAACTTCCGGTGACAAGAACGACGCCGGAAATAACAAAGAATTTTTTGCGCCAAAAAAGTCAGCGCCAAAAATGACGCAATAAAATGAAGCATTTTCAGCCCAGGAAAAAAGTCAAATTTTAAGGTAAGAAAAAAATTGATTATTCAAATGCATTATCCCAAATAATGAAACTGACTGTCTGAAATAAGGAATATTGAACATTCTGAATCAAGGCAAATAAATGTTTAAACACAAATATTTAGAACTTTATATAAAAGTACCCAACCATAGCTTAGAGTGTCACAAAAATAATACTTACTTACCCCAGGACACTCATCTACATGTAGTAGAAAGCCAAACCAGTACTGAAACGAGAATCAGTAGAGGTAATGGTATATATAAGAGTATATCGTCGATCTGAAAAGGGAGGTAAGAGATGAATCTCTACGACCGATAACAGAGAACCTATGAAATAGACCCCGTAGAAGGAGATCATTGAATTCAAATAGGCAATACTCTCTTCACATCCCTCTGACATTCACTGCACGCTGAGAGGAAAACCGGGCTCCAACCTGCTGTGGAGCGCATATCAACGTAGAAACTGTAGAATCTAGCACAAACTTACTTCACCACCTCCACAGGAGGCAAAGTTTGTAAAACTGATTTGTGGGTGTGGTGAGGGGTGTATTTATAGGCATTTTGAGGTTTGGGAAACTTTGCCCCTCCTGGTAGGAATGTATATCCCATACGTCACTAGCTCATGGACTCTTGCTAATTACATGAAAGAAACGGCTTTTACAATTAACAAGCTTTTTTTTAAAATAGACATATAAAGTATAATGCATACAAATTACACATCATAGGCATGTGTAAATTACTCCCATAATTAGCCAGCTCAAATGGATTAAACAATAATATTTTTTTTCTTTAAATAACAAATAGCATTGATTTCACAACTTCTAAATATATGTTATTACCACATCATAACACAAATACTGTATTTACAGCCTTAATTAATCTATTGTTTATCAAAGTGACGGTGTAATTTTCTTTCTCCCAATTATCTATTTTACTTGCTGTTGTGTATTCAGTTGATGATTTTATGCATTTTGCCATTTGAATTAGTTGCATTTTGCCTGATGTATCCACGTGTATTCTGCAAGTTTGAATACTTAAAGGGACACAAGTCAAAATAAAATTTTATGATTCTGATAGAGCATGACGTTTAAAGACACTTTCCAATTTACTTTAATTATCAAATTTTGCACAATCTTTTTTTATATGAACACTTTCTGGTAAACAAGATCCTACTGCGCATGTGCGCAAGCTCACAGGGTATACGTATACTTGTCTGTGATTGGCTGTCACATGACACAAGGGACCGTAAAATGGGAGATAAAATACATTTGTCAGAAAAAGAATGGATAAAGGTAGAGTAGCTGTTAGCAAACTATTAAATTCACTCCAGCATGTTTAGAGTACAATCAGGACCGTCTTTAACACAGGGCAAAAGGGGCAGCTGCCCTGGGCCCAGTCTCTGTTGAGGGGCCCAAGAGTCCTAAAAAAAAAAAAAAAAAATTTTTTTTTTTTTTTTTTTTTTTATGGTTCATACCAGACTGGTGATGTGACATGGGGAACACACACATTCAGTCCTAATACTGTCACAGTCAAAAGTACTGTGCTTATATTTTTTTTAAAAACTGTGCCAGACCGTGCCGGTGTCATGTGACATGCCAAGCTAGTGCCATGTGCTGTTTTAGATATGCACCGTGCAGCACTGAATGCAAAGCCCTAACTCGGCATCCAGCCATTTCCCACTGCATCAGAAAAGGTCCTACTGGGGTTACCACTGTTACCAGGTAACTGCTCTGGTGGTGGAGATTGTTTCTGGGTAGGGCTGACTGTAGGTGCATGCAGCAGAAAGCTGGAGCGGCAGGCACATGAGGATTTGAGCATCTGTGCAGCTGCATACACTGCTCTCTTCAGTCTTGAGGCTGTGTGACTCATCTCACACTGTATCCATGCAGCCTTGGACAGACAGCATCCAGTCTACTGGTCCCCTTAGCCCTGCTCTTTCTGCTGTGGCCCTAATATCAACTAACTGAAGTTTGTTAGGGGAATAGTGCTTTGTACAAAGGTGTCAGTGGAAAGAATAAGTTAGTGCACACACGCCCCTCCCCATGCAGCATTGTCTAGTTCAGGGTGAGAGGGAACTTGTTCCTAGCAAAGAAGCGACATGTGCTGGTGTGGCTGATGTATAGCGTCATGCTGATACTTCACACATTAATGTAAGGTTTATTTTTATAGTTTTTATTTTCTCTCTGTCTCAGATTTTACAGCTTCCCATAGTAGTTCTGCTGTTCCAGTCAGTAAACTTATATTTGTCTGCACCTCCATGCTTCCTCCTTTACCTTGCTTTGCTCCTGTTGGCTGCCCTAAATCTCTTTAACCAGCTAACCTCACACCAGAATCACATTCAAAAGAATATTAAATGAATCCACAGTGGAGGAATTTATATATTTATTTACTTATTAGTACTGCTTAGGTCCAGTTTCACATATTGCATTTTTTTTTTTTAAATGATTAGCCCAGCAGTGGATGATGCACCGCTGGGCTAATAATAATAAAAAAAAATTGATTTAGTTGTTTTTTGGGATGTTGGGGTGGAGAGCAAAATTGCATGGGGTGGGGGGCCCAAGAAAATTTTTGCCCAGGGTCCAATCAATATTAAAGACGGCCCTGAGTACAATGTTTACTTTTACTTGTTATTTCTTCACAGTATACATTGCATTAACACGTACTGTTATTACTGTCATGTGTATGGTGAAATAAATAGCCAATAAGCATCATCAGTGCCACACGTTGCTTTACTGTAATCGCTTAGGATTTCACCATAATCTTGCAAGATTTCATAGAAAACTGAGGAAGGAAATAAGGTGACTTCTCCTGCACATGTCATATGCACACTCCCTTGCAAGTCCTGGTACAAGCATCCTGATTGGCCCTTACAATAGGATGTGGCTGCTTGGCAAATTATGAGGAAAAATATCTTTCTTTTCTACACAGAGATGTTCATGTGATATTCTCATGTCAAAAATATGTTGATGTCCTTGTGCAGGTTCCAAATAAAATTACTACATTTTATGAGGGGAAAAAAGGAAAAGCCTAAAGGAATTTGAAGTATTCTTCTTTGTTTGATCTAAAACAGTTAATTTTTTAAAACATATTACAGTTTTTAATGTTATTTGTAATTATCCAGCAGCAGAGCATTATGAGCTGTCTTTATCAGACAATTAATAATTATATAGGATAGGTTGTGCATAAACATATACTTCCTGTTAGATTCCAAATACATTTATACAGCTTTACCTTAAACTTTCTCAAAATTCGAAATATATTTACAGATTAGTATAGTTGAGTGTAATTCCAGAGGTGAGATAGAAAATACACCTTAATTAAAGTCATTTTAAACTGGATTAAAGGGACATTGTAAGCAAGCAATTTTTATAAGCTTTGTCTGATAAAAACAGCTCATAATGCTCTGATGCTGGATTGAGTTAACACAGTATAACTTTCAATTTAATGTTTTTTGCCTATTGTGGAAATAAGCAGTATAATGTTTTCTAGGAAGTCTCCCCTCCCCCTGTATCATGTGGAAGCTATCAGCCAATCATAAAATGCATATAAATATATAGAGTGCCCTTTTGCACATGCTCAGTAGTACCTGGAAACTCAGAAAGTTTGCACATAAAATAAATGTGCACGTTTTGATAATGGTAAATGGTAAAGTATATTAGAAAGTTTTATTTTTAAACTGCATTTTCTATCCGAATCATGAAACATTAATTTTGACTTTAGCATTCCTTTATCCCCCTTATGGTCTTAACTTATGACAAATGTATATACTAGGGTTGCCACCTTGGCCATGGTTTCCTAGACACTTATGAGTTACACATGCTGCAGGGTATGTAGGGAGGAACATGAATAGTGCTGTCTAGGGGTGCGATTCATGTTCCCCTCTGCACACCCTGCAGCATGTGTAACTAATAAGTGTCCAGGAAAGCATGGTCATGGTAGCAACCCTAGTATATACCAGGCTATTCAATAGAGTGTGAGCATATTCATGGTTTTTGGTTGCTCTGCTGGAATCTTACACTCTTTGTTCCTGAACCTGCCTGACTTAAACCTGTCTAGTAACTATGCCCAGCCTATCAAGCCTTCTGCCTATTACAGCTAATTGTGCCACTTTGGGCAATGCTTGCAGATCATACCTGTCTGGCTAATGCCTCTTTTACTAAACATTTATACATTTCATAATTTAACCCTTTCATGACCAGGTTAAAAAGTCTACATCCGAATAGCGTTCTGATGTAGACAAATTGAAATCACGTGATTGTGCAAAAGATAGTGAGATTTCAATTATGGGATCAGGTCTGTTGGGCGTCCCTAAGACACTAGTTATGCCCTCCAGACCACGATCAAATCCTGCAAGCCTAGAAGGCTTCAGGACAGCCATTTGCGATGACGTTGTATTCTGTCATAATGGCTTTAAAGCCCAGTGCCGTTGTGACGGAAAACAACGGCATAACAGCATTAAAAGGTTAAAGAACATATCGGACCATCAAATGAGCAAGTAGTTTCTTGCTTCTGAAGCTGTTTACAACTTCAGAGATAGCAAAAAAATTATTCCGGGCTGACTCATCTGCGATGATTGTCAAGTCCTGTTCTTGTGCAGTTGGTTACCTGATTTATACATCTCCCTTATTGTCCTCAGCAGAAAACTTATTTTCAAACATGGCACGTCCATTACTTTAAACTAAAAACTTTTATTTTTACTGTTAAAGGGACAGTCTACAGCAGAATTTTTATTGTTCAAAAAGATAGATAATCCCTTTATTACCCATTCCCTAGTTTTGCATAACCAACACGGTTATATTAATATATTTTTTACCTCTGTAATTACCTTGTATCTAAGCCTCTGCAAACTGCCCCCTTCATTCAGTTCTTTTGACAGACATACATTTTATCCAATCAGAGCTGGCTCCCTGGAACCCCACATGCATGATCACAGTGTTGTCTATTCGACACACACGAACTAACATCCTCTAATGGTGAGAAGAAATTAGCATATGAACCTACTAGGTTTAGCTTTCAACTAAGAATACAAAGAGAACAAAGCAAAATTGGTGATAAAATATATATTGGAATTTTTTTTTAAATTACATTCTCTATCTGAATTATGAAAGTTTATTTTGGACTAGACTGTCCCTTTAAAAGGAAACATGGACAAAATAAATAAATACATATTTTATATTACAGTCTAAAACTATTAAGTGTCTTTTTAAATGAACATGGAACCTACATTATTTATTTTGTGATTCAGATAGAGCAACACATTTTAAAAGTCCTTGCTTTGTTCTCTTGTTTTTCTTTGTTGAAGGAGCAGAAATGCATTACTGGGAGCTAGCTTAATACATAATAAACCAATGACAAAATGCATATATGCGCAGCCACCATTGAGCAGCTTGCACTCAATAGTGCATTGAGGATTGAGAGCCTACACAGGTATTCTTTTCAACAATGGATATAATAAAAACAAAACAAATAACATAATGTATGTAAGAATTTACCTGATAAATTCATTTCTTTCATATTGGCAAGAGTCCATGAGCTAGTGAAGTATGGGATATACAATCCTACCAGGAGGGGCAAAGTTTCCCAAACCTCAAAATGCCTATAAATACACCCCTCACCACACCCACAATTCAGTTTAACGAATAGCCAAGCAGTGGGGTGATAAAGAAAGGAGTAGAAAGCATCAACAAAGGAAATTTGGAAATAATTGTGCTTTATACAAAAAATCATAACCACCATAAAAAGGGTGGGCCTCATGGACTCTTGCCAATGTGAAAGAAATTAATTTATCAGGTAAATTCTTACATAAATTATGTTTTCTTTCATGTAATTGGCAAGAGTCCATGAGCTAGTGACATATGGGATATCAATATCCAAGATGTGGAGTCTTCCACTCAAGAGTCACTAGAGAGGGAGGGAATAAAATAAAAACAGCCATATACCACTGAAAAAATAATCCACAACCCAAAAAAATAAGTTTATTTTCACTTTTGAAAGAAAAAATCTTAAATCAAAAGCAGAAGAATCAAACTGAAACAGCTGCCAGAAGAACTTTTCTACCAAAAACTGCTTCCGAAGAAGCAAATACATAAAAATGGTAGAATTTAGTAAATGTATGCAAAGAGGACCAAGTTGCCGCTTTGCAAATCTGATCAACTGAAGCTTCATTCTTAAAAGCCCACGAAGTGGAGACTGCTCTAGTAAAATGAGCTGTAAATTTCTGAGGCGGGGCTTGACCCGACTCCAAATAAGCTTGATGAATCAAAAGTTTCAACCAAGAAGCCAAAGAAATAGCAGAAGCTTTCTGACCTTTCCTAGGACCAGAAAATAAAACAAATAGACTGGAAGTCTTCCTGAAATCTTTAGTAGCTTCCACATAATATTTCAAAATTCTTACCACATCCAAAGAATGTAAGGATCTCTCCAAAGAATTCTTAGGATTAGGACATAAAGAAGGGACAACAATTTCTCTACTAATGTTGTTAGAATTCACAACCTTAGGTAAAAATTGAAAAGAAGTCCGCAAAACTGCCTTATCCTGATGAAAAATCAGAAAAGGAGACTCACAAGAAAGAGCAGATAGCTCAGAAACTCTTCTAGCAGAAGAGATAGCCAAAAGGAACAACACTTTCCAAGAAAAGTAGTTTAATGTCCAAAGAATGCATAGGTTCAAAAGGAGGAGCCTGTAAAGCCTTCAGAACCAAATTAAGACTCCAAGGAGGAGAAATTGACTTAATGACAGGCTTAATACGAACTAAAGTCTGTACAAAGCAGTGTATATCAGGAAGTATAGCAATCTTTCTGTGAAATAAAACAGAAAGAGCGGAGATTTGTCCTTTCAAGGAACTTGCAGACAAACCCTTATCCAAACCATCCTGAAGAAACTGCAAAATTCTAGGAATTCTAAAAGAATGCCAGGAGAATTTATGAAAAGAACACCATGAAATGTAAGTCTTCCAACTCTATAATAAATCTTTCTAGAAACAGATTTACGAGCTTGTAACATAGTATTAATCACTGAGTCAGAGAAACCTCTATGACTTAAAACTAAGCGTTCAATTTCCATACCTTCAAATTTAATGATTTGAGATCCTGATGGAAAAACGGACCTTGAGATAGTAGGTCCGGCCGTAACGGAAGTGGCCAAGGCGGGCAACTGGACATCCAAACCAGATCCGCATACCAAAACCTGTGTGGCCATGCTGGAGCCACCAGCAACACAAAAGACTGTTCCATGATGATTTTGGAGATCACTCTTGGAAGGAGAACTAGAGGCGGAAAGATGTAAGCAGGATGATAACGCCAAGGAAGTGTCAGCGCATCCACTGCTTCCGCCTGACCATCCCTGGACCTGTACAGGTATCTGGGAAGTTTCTTGTTTAGATGAGAGGCCATGAGATCTATCTCTGGAAGACCCCACATCTGAACAATCTGAGAAAACACATCTGGATGGAGAGACCACTCCCCTGGATGTAAAGTCTGATGGCTGAGATAATCCACCTCCCAATTGTCTACACCTGGGATAAGCACCACAGAGATTAGACAGGAGCTGGATTCCGCCCAAGCAAGTATCCGAGATACTACTTTCATAGCTTGGGGACTGTGAGTCCCACCCTGATGATTGACATAAGCCACAGTTGTGATATTGTCTGTCTGAAAACAAATGAATGGTACTCTCTTTAGCAGAGGCCAGAACTGAAGAGCCCTGAAAATTGCACAGTGTTCTAAAATATTTATTGCTAATCTCGCCTCTTGAGATTTCCAAACCCCTTGTGCTGTCAGGGATCTCCAAACAGCTTTCCAACCTGAAAGACTCGCATCTGTTGAGATCCTGGATGTCCTCTCACTACCTCAAGCTAAATCTCTCCAAAACTGAGCTCCTCATTTTCCCCCCTTCTTCCAAAATCTCCACCCCCAATATCTCTATAACTGTCGACAACTCCATCATTACCCCTACCCCGCATGCCCGATGTCTCGGGGTCACATTTGACTCAGATCTTTCCTTCACTCCTCACATTCAGTCCTTGGCTACAGCCTGCCGCTTCCACCTTAAAAACATCTCTAAAATTAGACACTTCCTTACACAAGACACAACTAAGATTTTAATCCACTCTCTCATTCTTTCCCGCCTTGATTACTGCAACTCTGTCCTCTCTGGTCTCCCCACCTGCCGCCTAGCTCCTTTACAATCCATAATGAATGCCTCTGCCAGACTCATCTTCCTTACACGTCGCTCTTCATCTGCTGCGCCTCTCTGCCAATCCCTTCACTGGCTTCCTCTTGCCTCTAGGATCAAACACAAAACTCTCACTCTTACATACAAAGCCCTCAACTGCACTGCTCCCCCCTACATCTCAGACCTTGTCTCCAGATACTCTCCCTCCCGTCCCCTTCGCTCTGCTCATGACCTCCTACTCTCCTCCTCTCTTGTCACCTCATCACACTCCCGTTTACAGGACTTCTCCAGACTGGCTCCCATCTTGTGGAACTCACTGCCTCGCTCCACAAGACTCTCTTCTAGTTTTAAAAGCTTCAAGTGCTCCCTAAAGACTCTACTGTTCAGGGACGCATACAACCTACGCTGACCTTTCCTATTACCAGTTCCACCATGTCAGAGAGTGTCGTACATTAGGATTCAAAGATATTAATTGTAATATATTTGTATAATCCCTGCACCATTGATTCAGCATACAAAGCTGTAGAGGTCTCATGTGAAAACGAGCAAAGTGGATCGCATTCGATGCTGCAGTCATGAGACCTAAAACTTCCATGCACATAGCCACTGAATGGAGTGACTGAGACTGAAGGTGCCGGCATGCTGCAACCAATTTTAAACGTCTCTTGTCTGTTAGAGACAGAGTCATGGACACTGAATCTATCTGGAAGCCTAAAAAGGTGACCCTTGTCTGAGGAATCAACAAACTTTTTGGTAAATTGATCCTCCAACCATGTTTCCGAAGAAACAACACTAGTTGATTTGTGTGAGATTCTGCAGAACGTAAAGACTAAGCTAGTACCAAGATATTGTCCAAATAATGAAACACTGCAATACCCTGTTCTCTGATTACAGATAGTAGGGCACCCAGAACCTTTGAAAAGATTCTTGGAGCTGTTGCTAGGCCAAATGGAAGACCAACAAATTGGTAATGCTTGTCTAGAAAAGAGAATCTCAGAAACTGAAAGTGTTCTGGATGAATCGGAATATGAAGGTATATGCATCCTGCAAGTCTATTGTCGACATATAATGTCCTTGCTGAACAAAAGGAAGAATAGTCCTTATAGTCACCATTTTGAAAGTTGGTACTCTTACATAATGATTCAAAATTTTTAGATTCAGAACTGGTCTGAATAAATTTTCTTTCTTTGGTACAATGAATAGGTTTGAATAAAATCCCAAACCTTGTTCCTGAGGAGGAACTGGCATGATTACCCCTGAAGACTCCAGGTCTGAAACACATTTCAGAAAAGCCTGAGCATTTACTGGATTTACAGGGATGCGTGAGAGAAAAAAATCTTCTCACAGGAGGTCTTACTCTGAATCCTATTCGATACCCTTGAGAGACAATGCTCTGAATCCAAAGATTTTTGACAGATTTTATCCAAAAATCCTTGAAAAACCTTAATCTGCCCCCTACCAGCTGAGCTGGCAAGAGGGCCGCACCTTCATGTGGACTTAGGGGCTGACTTTGGTTTCCTAAATGGCTTGGATTTATTTCAATTTGAGGAAGGCTTCCAATTGGAAGCAGAATCCTTGGGGGGAGGATTGAGTTTTTGTTCCTTTTTCTGATGAAAGAAACAAAAACGGTTAGAAGCCTTAGATTTACCTTTAGGTTTTTTTATCCTGAGGCAAGAAAACTCCTTTTCCCCCAGTAATAGTTGAAATAATAGAATCCAACTGAGAACCAAATAAATTATTACCTTGGAAAGAAAGAGATAGTAATCTAGATTTAGATGTCATATCAGCATTCCAAGATTTAAGTCACAACGCTCTTCTAGCTAATACAGCTAAAGACATGGATCTAACATCAATTTTGATAATATCAAAAATGGCATCACAAATAAAATGATTAGCATGTTGCAGTAAGCGAACAATGGTAGATATGTCAGAATCCAATTCATGTTGCGCTAAATTTTCCAACCAGAAAGTTGATGCAGCTGCAACATCACCCAAAGAAATAGCAGGTCTGAGAAGATGACCTGAATATAAATAGGCCTTCCTTAGATAAGATTCAAGCTTCCTATCTAAAGGATCCTTAAAGGAAGTGCTATCTTCATTAGGAATAGTGGTACGTTTAGCAAGATTTTGCTGGTAAAGGATACCATTTTTTAAACCTTGAAGAAGGAATAAAAGAAGTACCTGGCTTATTCCATTCCCTAGAAATCATATCAGAAATAGCCTCAGGAATGGGAAAAACCCCTGGGGAAACCACAGGAGGTTTAAAAACAGCATTTAAACGTTTATTAGACTGAACGTCAATAGGACTGGTTACCTCAATATCCAGTAAGTAATTAACACTTCTTTTAATAAAGAACGCATATACTATATTTTAAATAAATAAGTAGATTTGTCAGTGTCAATATCTGAGAAAGGATCTTCTGTTTCAGATAGATCCTCATCAGAAGAGGATGAATTATTATGTTGTTGGTCATTTGAAATTTCATCAGCTAAATGAGAAGTTTTAAAAGACATTTTACGTTTATTAGAAGGTGGAAATGCAGACAAAGCCTTCATAATAGAATCAGAAACAAATTCTTTAAAATTTACAGGTATATCATGCACATTAGAAGTTGAAGGAACTGCAACTGGCAATATACTATTACTGATGGAAACACTATCTGCATGTAAAAGTTTATGATGACAACTATTACAAATGACATTCGGTGGAATAATTTCTACAATTTTACAACAAATGCACTTAGCTTTGGTAGAACCGATGTCAGGCAGCAATGTTCCAGCAGAAACTTCGGAGACAGGATCAGATTGGGACATCTTGCTCAATGTAAGAGAAAAAACAACATATAAAGCAAAATTATCTATTTCCTTAAATGACAGTTTCAGGAATAGGAAAAAAAATGCCAAAGCATAGGCCTCTGATAGAGAAGAAAGCAAGAGGCAAACATCAATGGGGTATTGAAATAATGAAAAAATTTGGCGCCAAGTATGACCCACAATGTAACGTAAACTTTTTTAGCGCCAAAAATGACCGGAAATGACACACTTGCATCACTAATGACCCCGCCGTGTGAAAGGTCTCGGTGTCATGTATGACGCCGGAAATGACGAAGTTGCATCATAAACGTACTTTTTTTTGCACCAAAAATGACGCAATAAAGTTTAGCATTTGACGCACCCGAGGGCCTACTACCAGCAATTGCAAGAAGTAGTCAATTTGAAAAAAGACTAAACCCCAGGTAAGAAATACATTTCTTAAAATGTTTACATTCCCAAATATGAAACTGACAGTCTGCAGAAGGAAATACATGAACCTGACTCATGGCAAATATAAGTACAATACATATATTTAGAACTTTATATAAATGCATAAAGTGCCAAACCATAGATGAGAGTGTCTTACGTAATGAAAACATACTTACCAAAAGACACCCATCCACATATAGCAGATTAGCCAAACCAGTACTAAAACAGTTATTAGTAGAGGTAATGGTAAATTGAGAGTATATCGTCGATCTGAAAAGGGAGGTAGGAGATGAATCTCTACGACCGATAACAGAGAACCTATGAAATAGACCCCCGTTAGGGAAATCATCGTATTCAAATAAGTGATACTCCCTTCATGTCCCTCTGACATTCGCTGTACTCTGAGAGGAATCGGGCTTCAACAATGCTGAGAAGCGCGTATCAACGTAGAAATCTTAGCACAAACTTACTTCACCACCTCCATAGGAGGCAAAGTTTGTAAAACTGAATTGTGGGTGTGATGAGGGGTGTATTTATAGGCATTTTGAGGTTTGAGAAACTTTGCCCCTCCTGGTAGGATTGTATATCCCATATGTCACTATCTCATGGACTCTTGCCAATTACATGAAAGAAAATATAATAGAAATAAATTGGAAAGTTGTTTAAAATGGAATGCTCTGTCTGATTCATGAAAGTTTAATTTTTACTTTAAAATTCCTTTAAGAATTATACAGAGACATCTGCGATCCACACAATTTTGTAAACAATGCAGTAGCGCAGCAGGTAATGCCAAGAAAATGATTGGGTGTACAAAATGATTGGGTGTACACAAAGAGATAATAGCAGAAGAAAAATGTAGGTACTTGTTATACTTACCAAACTTTTGACCTAATCTAGGATATTTTGAATGCACTTCTGGAGACTCGAGGAGAATAAAGACAAACTAGGAATTGTTGAAAGGAGGGGAAGGGAAGGAAGAAGGGGGTGTAGCTTAAAAAATAAGATACATAACCTTGATATGTATAGCTTAGCGTAGTGAAGCAAGAGATGGTATATGAATGAAGCATTCAAGTGTAATAAAAAAATAAATAAAAATAAAGCTAAGGATGAAAACATTTTTCACAAAATGAGAAACAACAGAAGCACATAATGTCAGATTGGACAGTAGTAAATTCAGAGTAATTTGTAATTATTTACTGAAAGGGTTTATAATTCATTAAATCAACTTTCAATAAAGGTGCTAAGGACGCATATTGTAAAGAGAAATTCTAGAATGCCTGAGATATGCATAAGGCTATCCTAAAAAATTAAGACACATGGCCTTGTATCACAGTCGGTTGGACACAGTGATCTGGACTACTGTGAAGTTCCAGCCGGCCCCAACAGCACCATTGGGTGCATCACGCTTGTGAGTACATTTCTTGCATCATTCATATTACCCTTTGTTTTGTTGGTGCTAGGCCATTGTGGCACATCTGTTTCCTTTCCACAGATCATCATTCACCAGGTTTTGACAGAGAGCTGCCTCGTTTTGGATGATATGGACTTTTTGTATGTTTTGTATTTGTTTTACTGATATATGTTACACTATTAGGTAGGAAGCGCCACCAATGGGATTATTTGTGCTTTAGTGCATTTATTTCATTTATTTTTTCATTGACACATCTGTGTCTTTTACGCGTCAAAAAGAAAAAAAAGAAAATAGGTGCTTTTGTTATATGGATATTGTACAGTAATTTGTTTCCTAGTTAATGTATTCCCAGCTATCCAATTTATGTGCTGGTTCATTAAATTGTTTAAAGTAGCTGTTTTCAATACTGAATAGTTATGTTAACAAGATGTAGTAACAGGAATCAACCTCCCAACCTCACTTCTTGCCTGAGTACACCGATCCATTCCTAACTTGTTTTCGTTACTTAAATTCTTCTCATTTATTTTGCGTTCTGTTTATAGTCAACATTAACTTTTTGTTTTGAAAAATGTAAAATAAAAAGACATATTTATTTTTATTTGCCCAACAAAACTCACAAAGTAACCTAAACCACTTTGTTGTATACTTTCATTGTTTATTTTCCCCTCTTACCCTGCAATTTAACAAATTCTATTTCCTCTATGTTCTATTAAGTAACATGTGCTTCTTGATGTAACTTAGTTATCCTAGCCTTAAAGGGACAGCATACTGTAAAATGTTCCCCCTTTTAATCTGTTTCCAATGATTCACTTTACTTTTATTTACAGAAAGGGAATTTAAATAGGAATGAGCCGAAGTAATTATCCTCCAAGTGGGGATGATATTTATAGATATTAAAATGTTAATTTACATTTTTTTTCTATGTATTGGGCTTTGTTTATACATGCTTATAACGAAAATATTTTAGCTGTAAAGAGAAAGATAAGATAAGAAGGTCGGCTCTCCTGCAAGATCAGCCCACAATAATGGGTTGTGTTTTTTTAACCCTTTAATGACCAGCGCCATACCCTGTACGGCGCTGGTCTTTATGCTTTAAAGATCAGCACCGTAGCCTGTACAACGCTGCTGTCCTGGACCTCTCTCTGAAGTGATCTTGCCAAAAGTGGCCATATCATGCTATCTCTGTATCCCTCTCTGGATCTGGTAGTGGTGGTGCTTATCGTCGGTGGTGTGGGAGGGTAAAGAGGGAGATGAATCGGCGGCCCATCACTGGAGGGGGGAGGGAGGACAGAAATGGGTGGGACTGCTACCCTGCAGAAAAAAATAAATGCTTACGGGCAGGAGGGAGAGGGAAGGAGGGAAGGATGGAGGGGGGAGGAGGGATAAAAAGGGAGAGGAAGGTCCTAGAGTGGAGAGGGAATAGAGGGTAGGGAAACTATGGAGGGGAGGTGAGGTAAATGGGGGGGCAGCTACCCTACAGAAAAATATGGGTTTTTTTTATTAAAAAGAAAGAAAAATTATAGGAAACTGGGTACTGGCAGACACCTGCTAGTACCTAAGATGGCAGAAATTAGTTAGAGGGGGAAAGGTTATAGAGTTTTTTGGGAGGAATCAGGGAGGTGGAAAGGTAAGGGGTTAATCCTAAACTGAAAAAAATAATAATAAAAATAAAAATAAAAAAAAAGGTCTATAACTGCATACTGACAGACTATCTGCCAGTACCCAAGATGGGGGTGACTAGTGGGGGGTAAAGGAGGGAAGAGAGCTGTTTGAGAGTGATCAGGTAGAGATCAGGGGGTGGGAAGTGTCAGATGGGAGAGTAAACTCTACACTAAAGCTAAAATAAACCTTACAAGCTACATGATTAAACCCTTCTCTGCTGGGAATAATTAAAGTGTAGTGCGCTGCTGCAATTGGCAGCCTTCTAATTACCAAAAAGCAATGGCAAAGCCATATATGTCTGCTATTTCTGAAAAAAGTTGATCACAGAGAAGCTTTTACAACCATTTGTGCCATGATTGCACAATACTGATTGTAAATAATTTCAGTGAGAAACCTAAAGTTTGTGAAAGAGTTAACATTTTTTTTTTATTTCATCGCATTTGGCGTTGAAATGGTGGCATGAAATATACCAAAATGGCCCTAGATTAATAGTTTGGTTTGTCTACTAAAACAATATATATACTGTAGATTTGATAGGTAAATAAAAAAAAAAACAAGTTGCTATTTCTGTTTAAATGGAGTCATGGCAAAAATGCTCTGGTCTTTTGGGGAAGTTTTATCTGAAATACCCGGTCCTTAAGAGGTTAAAAAGCAAACAGAGCTATTTCATAATACAGATATAAACCTAAATAATTAATTTCTCATCCAATTTATAATCTTAAACTGGTATAACACACCACTGTTCCTTTAAAAGCCTTTTCTTCTTATCTCATTTCTAGTTCTGAGATTTGGAATTGCACATGGTGCAAAACAATGATAGGTTTGCTATTAAAATAACAGTAGCTACCCAGTAAGATATTATCAAAAAACTTGAGGGGAGTTTAGCTATTAAAAACCAATTACAGTAAAAAAAAGTTTTAATGCATTCAAAATAATTGTAATTGGTAATAACATTTGTTTAAACATCTTTTTAACAAATAAGTAATACAAATGTTAAAAAATAAATAGTGAAATGATGGCAAATACTGTATTAATCAATTAAAAACTGTAATGTAGCTTTAAATTCAACATAGACTGTACTTAAAATTCATTCCATGAGTTTGCCTTTCACTGTAGACACATTCACATAACTCTTTTCCCTTTTGTCAATATCAACTGATATTTAAGTGATTAAGTTGAGTCAAGGCATATCACTGTGTCATTAATCAACTGTGTGTATGTCTCACAAATTATCGGGAACAATCCGTTTGAGCTATTTATATGTCTCAGTTCTGTTTTCACCAAGTCTGGCTTGCATTTTAATTTCGTTGTCATATCATCAAAAGTGACATAATTTACATATCTCTATTCATTAAAAAGAACTTATTAGGAAATGGGAAAATCAGAGGATAATTGCAGGAACATTCTAATCTCAAGTTGACTGCTTTAATAGCTGCACAAATAGAAATGTTATTTATCAAGTGCAGTATATTCTCTCACTTAATACATTTAAATATACACACACACACATATATATATCAGAACATTCAAAATAGCAACTTTTGGAGTTAAGCAATCAGAATAAATGACGAATAAAATGTATTAATTTACAATATACTAATATACTATGTTATTTTCAATTATATACATTGCCAATCCAGATACACACACACAGGTGTCTGTAAATAAAAATATATCATACAGTATATGTATTATTATCATCATTATTATTATTATTATTATTATCAGTTATTTGTAGAGTGCCAACAGATTCTGCAGCACCAATTGTAGACAAAAGAACATCAGTGGCCACTGGAGATATTATTAAAATAATTACCATTTAGTGATCCTAAACATTGCTCCATTCCTCCACCCGCATCTCATACTTATTTTGTGTTCGAAAACAAATCCGGCTTCAGCCAATCGTTGCGTGCCCCATGAGCAGGACACCAATGGGGGCACACAATGATTGGCTGAAGCCGGATTCGTCATCAAAGCCAAAAATCGCTAAATAGTAATTATTTATAGAATGAAGTGTCTTTAATTATTTTTATGAATGAAAGCAACCCACTTTTAATGAATAGTTATAGATAGTGTGGATTCAATAGCCAAAGTTTTCAATCACTTTAATGACTTTTTTGCCTCTATTTTTGCAGATGATACAAAGTTATCGAAGGTCATAAGGTCAGTGCAGGATTAAATTGCTTTGCAAAGGGATTTATATTAGTGTCAAGAACCTCAATTTTTCAAGTCCAAATTAAATAGGAAAAGAAGATTCTAAGATGTTTCTTAATAGTCATGGGAGGTCCTTTGAAACACATGCAAACTTTATACTTTAATAAAATAATGTATAGAAATATCTATAGACAACTATGAGGTACCATTATGGGTGCCATGTGTGCATGTTTTTTGATATCTATAGTGAGTTTATAGATCAGTATGTTCAGTTATGGATTAGGTATGTGAATGATATCTTTATTTTGTGGGATGCTTCAATAAAATGACTAATAGAATGTATAAGGTTGCTAAATAAGAATACTTTGCATACTTTTTTAGAGTAGGAGTGCAATCCATTAGAATTAACTTTTTTGGAAGAAGTCAGGTAATAAAATTGTGAAAATTTTCTTAAGAATATAGCAATAAATAGCCAGCTAAAGGCATCGAGTATCCATCATAAGAATTTGATTAAGGGTATTCCAGAAGGATAATGTTGCACTTAAGGCATAATTGTTCTTCTCATATAAAAATAATAGCGGAATATAGCTAACAACTGAAGAAGAGGTTCATTGATTGAGGGTATTCAAAAAGGTCTATTAATTGAGCTTTTTCACAACAACAAAAAAATGATTGGGACAGTTTGTTATATTCAAGGAAACAGTCTAGCCTTAAAATCCCTCACACAGATTACTTGTCACTGGGTATCATTAAATATTATTTTTAAGAAAACGTGGGATCTATTAGAGATTGATGGCAATGTGGCCAAAGTAGCAGGACCTGCCCATTAATGACAGCCAGAAGGGCACTTAATTTAAAAGATACATTAGTCAGAACTATCCCAAAGTTTTTAATTTTAGATAGATTATAAAAGATGTTTGTCAATGTAAAGGCTTATGACATTTGGTTTCTTATTAAGGGCTAGATTATGAGTGGAGCACTAAATGTTGCTCTTGCCTGTGTCAAAGTAGTGCACATATTGAAAGTAAATGGGTTTGCTTGGGCACAATCAATTTTAAAGTGTGTCAGATAAGCGCAACTTCAGAACTGTTTACTGTTACGCAAAACAAAAAAAATGGCACAAAAAAACATGAAACATACTTTTAAAAATTACAGTTACACTCAAGATATGAGGTTTCAGATATTAGAAAGAGCATATAAAGGGCTTTAACAAAGAGATACATACATACAAATGTCCCCTTTTTGTAAATGCATATTTCTATATATATATATGTATATTACCTATACCTGTAAATCTATTCCCATAGATTTGTATGTATTTTACATGAACAGTGTCAGATATATATATATATACGTCAGGTTACTCTCACTCCCATCTTGGAAACGAATTAATCCGGTAGACAGTGGGCGTGTCGGCGTCTTTTCCGAATAGTTTTATTTTTGCGGTTAGTTGTTTTAGTCCATTAACGTTTTAGCCTCTGAGGAAGAAGGTAGAATGAATTTTCTATAATACACCTTCGAAACGCGTAAGGCATCATACTAAGCAGTACTATTGGATTGACACACCGCAGACCACCTTACTTAATCACGTTTGTAATGCTGCCATTGTTACATACGTGCCTATAGTTACCTAATATCATTGAGGGTTACAAATGTGAGTGCAAACTCTTACCATTTTATGTGCAGAGTGCTTGTAATTTAATAAATTGGTGTTCGACATTATTGCACTAGTTGTTGCACTCCCTTCTTTTCTTGCATACTGCCTGCACTGCCCGAGCCTGATAGGAAGCCTTTGAGGGGAGGAATACACAACAGACTTCATACACATAAGCTGCACGGAGGATCCACGCTTTACCCTTACCTCATATAGATTGAGGGTAGCTCCTGTGAGTATATACCCTAAAGGGCTTGTGTGGAGTGTTGTTCACCTATTGGAGGGTGTTTGAATTCGAGGGACTTAATGTAGACGGCTCATACTTCTACGAATACACCCTATTGGCACTAATTGGGATTTCCTATTTCAGGACTCTCTTTTCACATTAACGTGTATACATATACACCTCGCTGAGACTGTTTTTCACTGTATATGTTTTGCCCTGATATTTATATGTGGCATCTTACCTATGTATAAGATTTTATGGTTTTATTGTTTTCATTAGTCTGAGATAAGCCATATGTAATTGTGTTATACTTTTATATATAATTCCCATCTTATTTTAATATTGGTTACCTGATCCTAGCACTGGTTACATTTCCCCCATACCTCCTTTGCATTTATATATATATATATATATATATATATATATATATATATATATATATATATATATATATATATACAGGGAGTGCAGAATTATTAGGCAAATGAGTATTTTGACCACATCATCCTCTTTATGCATGTTGTCTTACTCCAAGCTGTATAGGCTTGAAAGCCTACTACCAATTAAGCATATTAGGTGATGTGCATCTCTGTAATGAGAAGGGGTCTTGTCTAATGACATCAACACCCTATATCAGGTGTGCATAATTATTAGGCAACTTCCTTTCCTTTGGCAAAATGGGTCAAAAGAAGGACTTGACAGGCTCAGAAAAGTCAAAAATAGTGAGATATCTTGCAGAGGGATGCAGCACTCTTAAAATTGCAAAGCTTCTGAAGCGTGATCATCGAACAATCAAGCGTTTCATTCAAAATAGTCAACAGGGTCGCAAGAAGCGTGTGGAAAAACCAAGGCGCAAAATAACTGCCCATGAACTGAGAAAAGTCAAGCGTGCAGCTGCAAAGATGCCACTTGCCACCAGTTTGGCCATATTTCAGAGCTGCAACATCACTGGAGTGCCCAAAAGCACAAGGTGTGCAATACTCAGAGACATGGCCAAGGTAAGAAAGGCTGAAAGACGACCACCACTGAACAAGACACACAAGCTGAAACGTCAAGACTGGGCCAAGAAATATCTCAAGACTGATTTTTCTAAGGTTTTATGGACTGATGAAATGAGAGTGAGTCTTGATGGGCCAGATGGATGGGCCCGTGGCTGGATTGGTAAAGGGCAGAGAGCTCCAGTCCGACTCAGACGCCAGCAAGGTGGAGGTGGAGTACTGGTTTGGGCTGGTATCATCAAAGATGAGCTTGTGGGGCCTTTTCGGGTTGAGGATGGAGTCAAGCTCAACTCCCAGTCCTACTGCCAGTTTCTGGAAGACACCTTCTTCAAGCAGTGGTACAGGAAGAAGTCTGCATCCTTCAAGAAAAACATGATTTTCATGCAGGACAATGCTCCATCACACGCGTCCAAGTACTCCACAGCGTGGCTGGCAAGAAAGGGTATAAAAGAAGAAAATCTAATGACATGGCCTCCTTGTTCACCTGATCTGAACCCCATTGAGAACCTGTGGTCCATCATCAAATGTGAGATTTACAAGGAGGGAAAACAGTACACCTCTCTGAACAGTGTCTGGGAGGCTGTGGTTGCTGCTGCACGCAATGTTGATGGTGAACAGATCAAAACACTGACAGAATCCATGGATGGCAGGCTTTTGAGTGTCCTTGCAAAGAAAGGTGGCTATATTGGTCACTGATTTGTTTTTGTTTTGTTTTTGAATGTCAGAAATGTATATTTGTGAATGTTGAGATGTTATATTGGTTTCACTGGTAAAAATAAATAATTGAAATGGGTATATATTTGTTTTTTGTTAAGTTGCCTAATAATTATGCACAGTAATAGTCACCTGCACACACAGATATCCCCCTAAAATAGCTAAAACTAAAAACTACTTCCAAAAATATTCAGCTTTGATATTAGTGAGTTTTTTGGGTTCATTTAGAACATGGTTGTTGTTCAATAATAAAATTAATCCTCAAAAATACAACTTGCCTAATAATTCTGCACTCCCTGTATATATATATATATATATATATATATATATATATATATATATATATATATATATATATATATATATATATATATATATATATATTTAATAATACAAAGTACATTATTTTCTATTTGTAGAACATAGGAATGGAACATATACATTTTGTGCATCACATTTTGCGATTTAGATTTAAACACGGTCGGATTAGTGCACATGAAAACATAGTATTCTTAAGGCCTGTTATTGAAATATGAGATGTAAACTATATAAAAAAATATTTATACATTATTAAAAATTATTAAACATACTGTAAAATATTCTAAAAAATTAAAAGAATATATCCATACATTTTACTTAAAGGGCCATGATACCCAAATGTTGAAACACTTGAAAGTTATGCAGCAAAGCTGTAAAAAGCTGACTAGAAAATATCACCTGAACATCTCTATGTAAAAAAGGAAGATATTTTACCTCAAAATGTCCCATATATAACTTATTTAAGTTATGATATCTAAATAATGTCTTTTGATATTTTTTTTTGATAGTGTTACATTGCAACACGTTTTCTTCATGGATTAATTGGTTAAGTAGAATGTACCTTTTCTCTTTAGGGGCATAAGAAAAAAAACGTAAGAAATTTTTTGTAATCATTATTTTGTATTTTATTCAAATGGTGTAATATGAATATCTAATATGAGATGGTGTAATATGAATATCTAATATGAGATAGAGTGTATATAATCCTGTATTAATTAAGTGGTGGCTTGTAATATTTAAAAAGTACATTCTGATTATCCAAAAAGTGTACCACAAAAATATAAGCATTATTGTGTGATAACATTGCTTGTGTTAAATCAGTAGCACAACACATAACTCACAACTTGTAATATGAGCTATTATTATTATTTATTTGCAAAGCGTCACAAAAATCTGTAGCGCTAGCTTTGTTTAGTGTGGCTGTGCTACCATAGGAAATATCAGACACACTAAAGAGATGGTACTTGTAATATTAGATTGCGCACTATTCTTAGCGTGGGCCCCCGGTATTAACATCCTGCGCTATCAATAGTGCCCCACTTGTAAGCTAGGCCTATGCAAACTAATAAAGTGTTGTATACATTATGTATATTTAAATTGTTGTAGTTTTAAAGACTGATTTTTCATCTCATTTGGGCTTGACCTTTTAAAGTAATATTTAATATTTCCAACTACTATTAGTTGTTATAAAGCCCTGATACAATCTAAAGAAAGGGTGGAGGTGAAACCTGTGCTGGCTATTGGATGCTGATGAGTAAAATAAGAAATAACTTGGCTGACAATTATTTTAATAATTCTATGTATTTGTGTATGGAGGTGAACCATACAAATTAGAGGGCACTACTTATTTCTCTTTTTATTAATTCCACCATTAACCACTCAATACCCTGGGTAGGGCAAATAGCATGTACAAATAATTGTCCTGGCACCTAAAGATTTGTAACACCCCAACTTTCCTTTTGTGATTGTTATTGATTAGTATTAACCTTAACTGTCTTCAAAGATGACGTGTAAAAGGTTAAAAAGTTATTTTATTCTATTGTGTTACATCCTCTGCATATCCATTTAATCTTAATTAAGCAACTGCACATGCTGGAATTATTAAGAAAAATGAATTTATAATGGCATCAAACCAAGGGCAAAATAGTTGGTGTAGTCCACTGGGGACCATTTGCAATTAGGAGCTTACTTGTGTTTGATATGAAAATTCTAGATAATTTCTGACATTGAGCTGTGTTTGTTAAACAAATCTATTTTTACATAAAACATGTTTAATAGTTTCAGTATAATGGTTTGATTTCCCATATTTCATCTGCTTCCTAGAACAGTGGTTTTTAACTTACTTCATAAAATACTTCAGTGTTCCAGATTTTTTTGATTTTTTTATTATTAGTCCCATTTCTAGAAGCCATTATGAATTTATTGTGTTTTTTACCACTGGATCCTGCTAGTCAGTTCTTGAATTATCACTAGCTGTAATGCAGGGTTAGGATATATACTATATGGCTAAAAGAATGTGGACACCTGTACATCACACCTATTTGAACTTGTTGAACATCGCATTACAAAACCATGGGCGTTAATATGTAGTTTCCCAGTTGGGAAGGCTTTCCACAAGATTTGGGAATGGGTCTGAGTCTGTGGGTATTTGTTCCCATTCAGCCAAAAGATCATTTGTAAGGTCAGGAACAATGTTAGATGAGAAGGTTTTACTCACAATCTGTGCTCCAATTTATCCCAAAGATGCTCTATGGGGGCTGAGGTCAGAGCTCTGTCCAGGCAACTTGAGTTCCTCCATATGAAATTCTCCAAACCGGGTGTGAACATTCAATGCAAGGTATAGAGAAGGTGAGACTGCTGTATACATCACTACAGTACAGAAAGGTTTAGGAAGGTGAAAGCATAAGAATTATTAAGTGTTTAACATATTTTGCTTTCTTTTTTTAGACAAATGATAGCAATTACAATCCTACAAGCATATTAATTGCATTGGTTAAAATTGGTTGCCATCACTTTAACTGCTGATCTTAGATTTGCATTTATCAAAACATTTGCATTTAATGTCTTTTTAATTCTTATTACTATAGTTACCTAAATATGATTTAGTACAACAAAATTGCATAGAAAACAATTTAACTAAAACTGTAAATAATGTAGCAATCAGCAACCAACTGCCTAGCACAAGTTATTGATAGATACAAGCTAAAAACATGACTGGCTGCCATTATTCTTTGCACTTAAGTAGTAGTTTGTAAGATGAAAACATATACTTTGATGTATTCAGAAAATTAGTCATTGCGCTGTATAATTTAAGAAACCAATCATTTTGTGTTTTATTGCAAGTTTAGTCTGAACAAGTTGTTCTTGTTCATTATTTTGGACTATAAATCTCTATTAACACGGTTGTTATGTTTAAAGGAGCAGTAAACTATAGTTATAAATCCCCTAGAATACACACCATCCCCGCAAGCTTAGGAATAAATGCACAAAACATAATTATGCACTCAAAACCATGAACAATACAAGTTTAAAAATATTTATCTTTTTAGCAGTGTTTGTTGTTAAGAATTTTTTTCTCTACTTTGTTTGGAGCCGGGTTAGTGTGTCCAAGCAAACATAAAGGGGATATAGTTTCATGGTATGTTACCACATTTTATTAATATTGTGTGCACACTCAGCAATCATTAAGGTGTCTGCACCAAATAAGTCTCCCAAATATGCAGTTACATTGTGTCTGAATCATGAAAAGTTTAATTTTGACTTCATTTTCCCTTTAATACTCAGTAGCAGTAGCAAATCATTGTAAGCTAATTAAAGGGACACATATTTTACTATAAAGTGTTCCTTTAATTACATGAAAATCAAACAAAATAAAATTGAAATATTTATTTTAAGAGGGATTTCATTATGTAGCTTTAAAGGGACACTAAACCCAATACTTTTTTTTTCATGATTCAGGGATAGAATACAATTTTAAACAATATTCCAATTTACTTTTATCTAATTTGCTTAATTCTTTAGATATCCTTTTTAAAAGATATAGCAATGCTCATGAGTGAGCCAATCACATGAGATATATGTGTGCAGCCACCAAATCAGCAGCTACTTCAGCAAAGGATATCAAGAGAATGAAGCAATTGGATAAAAGAAGTAAAATGGAAAGTTGTTTAATTGTAGGTTTCATGACCCTTTAAGATATTTTTTATATTTCTGATTAAGGTTCTTAACTATTTGTCTCAGCTGAACCCCATGTATGTCCTTACTATTTAAAGAGGGATTATTTAATTTAATAATATTTAAAGGAACAACTGTCTGTTGGAGTACATCAAGGATCTGTTCTGGGTCCTCTACTCTTCTCCATCTATATTTCTTCGCTGGGTAAACTTATCAACAGTTATGGCTTCAAATATCACCTCTATGCTGATGACACTCAGATCTACCTCTACACCCCTGCTCTCTCTCCCTCTGTCCTTTCTCATGTCAGCGATTGCTTATCTGGTATTTCTTCCTGGATGGCCTCTCACCACCTAAAGATTAACATGTTCAAGACTGATCTCCTTCTTATCCCCCCCTCATCCCCCCTCAATCTCTATGCCAACTTCTGACTTCTCTATCCCTGTTGACGGGATCACCATTTCCCCATCGCCCCAAGTCCGCTGCCTCGGAGTAACACTTGACTCAAATCTATCCTTCGTCCCCCATATCCAATCACTTTCTACATCCTGCCGCAACAATCTACGCAATATTTCCAAGATTTTCCCTTTTCTGAGCGCTAACACCACAAAGCAAATAATCCACTCCCTTGTTATTTCCCGACTTGACTACTGCAATAACCAACTTGCTGGCCTTCCTCTTTCCCGCCTCTCCCCCCCTCAATCCATCCTAAATGCCTCTGCCAGGCTGATCCACCTTTCCCATCGCTCTGTATCTGCTGCACCTCTCTGTTAGTCCCTTCACTGGCTCCCCATTCACAGCAAAATTAAATTCAAAATTCTCACCTTACATACAAAGCTCTCACCAACGCCGCTCCCCTCTACCTATCCTCTCTTATAAACAAGTATACTCCAGCTCGCCCACTAAGATCCAACAATGACCTGCTCCTTGCATCCGCGACTATCACCTCCTCTCATGCTAGACTGCAGGACTTCTGTCGTGCAGCACCTACACTCTGGAACACTCTCCCTCATGCTGTCAGGCTTTGCCCTAATCTTTCTTCCTTTAAATGCTCCCTGAAGACTTTTCTGTTCAGGGAAGTCTACCACCCAACTCAATAATAAATGAATTTCACTTACCTAACATTTCCCTCATCTAACTCTGCGTTAACATCTTTCTCAATCTTGCAGTCCTCACCTCCTGTTTCTCAACCTCCTACCCTTCTAGATTGCAAGTTCCCACGGGAATAGGGCCCTCAATCCCTCCTGTATGCGTTTGTAAATGTTGTCCTGTCTCTTACAAGTCTTATATTGTTTTATTTAAATGAATTGTATCCATGGACAGCGCTGCGGAATATGTTGGCGCTTCGTAAATAAAGTATAATAATAATAATAAAAGGGGCATTAAACTGAAAATTTAACTTTCATGGTTTAGATAGACCACACAATTTAAGAGACAATTTTTTACTTTGTTCTCTTGATATTCTTTGTTAAAAATTATACATAGATAGCCCAAGGAACAGCAATAGCTGGTGATTATTGGTGTTATAGGGGTTTATTGTTATGGAAGTTGAAGTGGTTTAAGGGTCAAGTAATGTAGGGGATTTACTGCAATGGTAGTTGTGTCAGTTTAGGGGTTTATAGTGTAGGGGTTTTAATAATCATCAGGTTGTGGTGGTTTAGGGCTTAAAGGGACAGTCAAGTATAAATTAAACTTTCATTATTCAGATAGGACTTTTAATTTTAATCGACTTTCCAATTTACTTTTATCATCAAATTTGCTTTTTTCTCTTGGTATTCTAAGTTTAAACTAAACATAGGTAGGCTCTTATGCTAATTTCTAAGACTTTGAGGGCTGCCTCTTATCACATGCTTTTTAAATCTCTTTTCAACACAAAGAGACAGAAAGTACACGTGGGCTATATAGATAACACTGTGTTCAGGCACAGAAAGTTATTTAAGATCTAGCACAATACAATGCTAAATTTAAGACAATAGATAATAAACAGTCACAGTCATGTGATCAGGGGGCTGGAAGAAGGTTCCTAGATACAAGGTAATCACAAAGGTAAAAAGTACATTAATATAACTGTGTTGGTTATGCAAAACTGGGGAATGAGTAATAAAGGGATTATCTATCTTTTAAAACAATAACAATTCTATGGTTGACTGTCCCTTTAAATCCCATAAAAAATGTGACCCAATTAACACAAGCCATCATATCCCTGAATTCTGTTTCTAGCCAGATATGTATCTAAATAATTTTTAAATATATCTAAGGTATTGGCATCTACTATCTTCTTAGATAATGAGTTCTACAGTTTGATTGCTCTTACAGTGAGGAAACTTTTACATTGCTGGAGATTAAATCTCCTCTCCTCCAGCCTTAAATTGTGACCTCCTGTCACAAACTATTTTCTTGGAATAAACAGAGCTTGCAGTTTGGCTAGCCTTTTCACATAGTTTAAATTGTCTTATTAGTTTTATGGCCCTTCTCTGAACTTTGTCTGCAATGTATTTTATTGAGATTGGTCCACAGAACTGCACTCCATACTCAAGGTTAGGTCTTAACAGGTATTTATATAGTGACATAATTATGCTTTCCTCCCTTGCATCAATGCCTCTTTTAATGCATGCTAGTAACTTATTAGCCTTATAAGCCACTGCCCTGCATGGTTTAACAAAATCCCCATTCTACTAAATAATAGGTTGCCTGTTTATTTTCACTTCCAAAATGTAGAACCTTGCATTTTCCAGTATTAAATATACATTTCCAATTACCTGTCCATTTTTCTAATTTTTATAGATACCCTTGTAAAGTAATTTTATTCTGCACTGACATAATGAACCTTACACAACTTTGTTTCATCTGCAAACATAGAGATGTTGCTATTTAATCCTTGCTCCAAGTCATTAATAACAATATTATAAAAGAACAGGGTTTAGTCCTGAATCCCTGGGGACTCCACTGATTACCTTTGTCCAATCTGAGTATGATCATTGTTCCATTTTATCCAGTTATTTATCCATGAACTAAAAATTTTAGCTATTACCAGTCCCTAAATTTTGTACATTTATTGCTTATGTGGCACTGTATCAAACGCCTTTGCAAACTCCAAGTATCTAACATGAACTGATTCCCCATTATCTATAATTTTACTTACCTTCTCGTAAAATCTGATTAGATTAGTTTGACATGATATATTTTTCATAAAACTAATACTGATTTGAACTCATAATTTTGTTTACATGAATATGCTCATCAATATAATCTCTTAAAATCCCGTCAAGTATTTTAAGTATAGGAGTTAATAGCATAGATGTGGAGGGGGTTCATTGCGAAGGGGTTGTGGTGATTTAGGGGCTAAGTTGTGTTGATGTTTTTTTGTGATGAGGTTGTGGAAGTTTTAGGGTTAATAGGGCAGGGGGTTTATTACGATAAGGGTTGTGTGTAGGTTTTTTTGCGATGGGAGTTGTGGTGGTTTAGGGGTTAAATAATGTAGGGGTTATTATTGTTTTTAAAAGCATTTAATTTGTTCCAACAAATTTTGTTAACAAACAAATTTTTTTTAATAAAATTTGTCTTAAGCGAATTAAGGGCCAGAAATATGAGTGGAGCGCAAGTATTTGCGTGTGAGCGATCAGGGGTTCAGGGGTTTATAGCGGGTATTTGCTCTCATTGGGCTTACTTCTGGTATTAAGAGATGAAAGTAAACATGATCGCATAAACCCAATCACGATTTACTCTCGAATGATTACCGCGTATTTATAGCTTTAGTTAACTGTTTCGTGAAATAAAAAATTGCACAAAACAAATAAATAATACATTACAAAGTTCACTTACACTTATAATAACACCATCTAAAAACACTCAAAAAGCTTACTTTTAGAGCAGTTAACGCTCCTTCTAGCAATCCATTTATAATCTGGCCCTATATGTTTTAAAATTTCAGAACGTATGATTCATCCAAACCAAAATGTTTTCTGATGCACATGTCTAAATGAAACACATAGTTATATGCAATCAATAGCGTAATAATAAAATGTTTAACTCATTAGACCACGTTGCGCTTTTATTTCCCTTTAATTTATCATGATCTAGAAATGTAAACACTTCAAACAATGCCAATGTTTATCTCTGCATCCATAAAATGTATTCTAAGTATACATCATGAAGATTAAGATTCTATTTTATTTACTAGCCACTAACCATAGTATTTCCAAACTGAATATTAAAACTTAAGAGTTCTTTCTTAATGTCAATACATGAAAAATTCCTAAGTGATACAGTAGACTTAGATGAACACTGCTGAACATGTTGAAATAACTATCACTTACATTTATGCTGATACCATATTGTTATGCAATGTAGAATAAAGGGTAACCAATAAAAAAAAAATACCCAATACGTTATTATTTTTATTAATAATAATAATAATAATAATAATAATAATAATTAGACTTGTGTAGCAAAGACAATTTTGTTTCAGATATAATTATTGTAATGAATATTCGGGGAAATTTGTTTCCCCATAATAATAATAGCCTGCACTATTTGGTATTCATTTAGTTTAAAATAAATTAATACAGAATTTTAGTTAAAATTAAAGGTAAGGTAAAGTTTCTTGCTATTGAATCCATATAATCAATGTACTTATCAACCATAAGGTAGTCTCTAACTTTGTTTTTTGGTATATTATTTATTTTACATGTAATCCAAAGTTTATAATTCCTACCGTTTTATTCAATTCTCCTCCCCCATGCCACTTCCGTGTTTCTCTCTCTTATTTCATTGAGCGTTCTCACCCCTCTGTTTACGTCAGCTCAATGCGCATTCACAGAGTCAATTTCGTATGCGCATGGGAACGAGCACAGGTTGAAGTGGGTTGAGTTTAGTCTGACGCATGCGCTCAGTCATCGAGTGACGTCAGAATGGATGGGCTAAACCCCTGAAGGGGAAACTGCAGATTGGAGTATAATATAGCTAGCGACTGTCAATCAAATTACCCAAAATGTCAGGCGGACGAAAGATTTGTCTCTGAACAATGTTTGAAATGTACATAAATTTATAATTAGGTTAAATATTATTAGAATTATGAATGAAACTTATGTTAATTTTTTAAACTATTAAACATAGCGTTAAGTAGTGTGATCAACTTTACCTTACCTTTAATGTAAACGTTCAAAGCTCCAGGTGAAAAGGTTCAGCTGTACCTTTATAGTTACCTTTTGCATGCTGGAGAGCGCGATAACCTGACCGTACTAAATGCAAGCATGACGTGCTTGACCCCCAGTACATGCACTAACTTTAGTGCAGGCCCTTGGAGTCAACTGTGCTAAGCCTCTTGTTAGTGCGGCATGGGTTCTGGCAAGAGGAGGATTAGATTAGCAATCTATCCAGCATGCAAAAGGTATGTATTAACCCTTAAATAAATGCACATCTATAACTATAATTTAATCTACCATATATCATGTTATCATAGATGCACAAAAGCCTAATTCTTACTTAAAGAGAACTTTGGTAATTTGTTAAATTCAAAATATGTTTTGAGATGCATACACACACACATACACATGGACCCACACACAAACACACACACACATACACACACATACACACACACAGACACTTGAACGCACACACAAACACATTCACATACACATGGACGCACACACAAACACACACAAATACACACACAGACACATGAACGCACACACAAACACACACACTGCACACACAAACACACACACATACACACACAGACACATGAACGCACACACAAACAAACAAACACATTCACATACACATGGACGCACACACAAACACACACAAATACACACATATACACAGACACATGAACGACACAAACACACACACACAAACACACACCCATACACACAGACACATGGACCCACACACAAACACACACACACACACACACATACACACACATACACACACATAGACACATGAATGCACACACAAACACATTCACATACACATGGACGCACACACAAACACACACAAATACACACACATACACACACAGACACATGAACGCACACACAAACACACACACACAAACACACACACACATACACACACACACACATGCACACACAGACACATGAACGCACACACAAACACACACACACAAACACATTCACATACACAGACGCACACACAAACACACACATACACACACACACAGACACATGAATGCACACACAAACACATTCACATACACATGGACGCACACACAAACACACACACACAAACACATTTACATACACATGGACACACAAACACACACACATACACACACACACACATTACCCTATTTTTTGCTGTAGTGCTTATATAGTATACTATAATCTAATATAAATATGAAAGGAGAATCTAAAAAGCATATATTAGTATGTATAATGAGTTGATCACATTTTTGTTGATTTTGTTTTTTGGATGTTTTGATTTTACCGTTCTGTAAATGACACAGTATATTTTTCTCTCAGCCATCAACTCTAGTTCATTCGACAGCACAAACATGGTTCACTGAAAGTGTGAACTCTGGTGCTATTATTGGTGTAACTTCTGACATGTGTTGCTTCATTAATCTCTCAAAATGTCACTGATCAAATGCACAGGCAATATATGTGACAAAATGCAAAGGCATACAAAAGTGATATTCTTATTGTGTGATTGCTGATATGTTTATAAAAAGCATCACAGTTTATAAACATGCTCATGTAATTGTACTATAGTATTATAGGCACGCACACTGACTACATTTAAACTTTATGCATTGCTATTTAATCCCTTATATGCAGAAGAAACCCTAGTGACTTCCTCTGCACTGCTCCATCATCTTGTGGTGTGAAAGATAGACAGGTGTGACCTGCGTCCTCTTCATTTTTCTTTATGCAACTGATGGCAGGTAATACAAAGTGATGCTACTGCACACATGCAAGATTAAAGGGACTGAGTACTCGTATTTTTCTCCTCATTATCCATTTTACCTGCTGGAGTGTATTAAACACTTTACAAATAGTCCCTTTTCCTTTGTTTTGTCATTTGAGATAGCTGTTTTTTTATAGAAAAGCGAAGGTAAAGAAGGAGCTGTTTTCCAATAGCAAAAACAGGTATTTCATATATGAACATAAAGTTAAAGGAGCATACATGTAATACTCTGCAGCTGGTATAACAAGTCATTGGAAACACATTAAAGTGAAGGTAAACTTTGATAAAGGAAAGCCCGTTTTTTAAAAATACTATTAACAACAGGGGCACTTTCATTCATCAAAGTTTACAAAGCAGCCGTTTTGATTAAAAACTTACCTTTTTTTCTTTTCACAGTCAGAGCAGCTTCCGCCTCCTGGAAATCCTCTCTTCACATGTCAGCAATGACTAATCTGGCTTCCTCCAATCACAGCATGGCCTCAGGCAATGACTACCCTGGGGGGAAAGCCATGATTGGAGGAAGCTGGATTAGTCATTGCTGACGTGTGAAGAGAGGATTTCCAGGAGGGGGAAGCTGCTCTGGCTGTGAAAAGAAAAAAAAGGTAAGTTCTTAATCAAAACGGCTGCTTTGTAAACTTTGATGAATGAAAGTTCCCCTGTTTTTAATAGTATTTTTAAAAAACGGCTTTCATTCACCAAAGTTTACCTTCACTTTAAGGGGAAACTATTTTACAGTACACTGTCCCTTTAAGCCAAACAAAATGGGGAAGAACATGCATCTTTTCTTCTCTAACACTTAAGGCCTAGCATTGTATGTGTCTCTCCTTCAGACCTAGACCCCTGCATAGTGAGATAAACAGCTGCCAAGCAATGTTTGTCATTCTAAAATTCCTTCAAGGACCCAGTACTGACAAGAGACTGGATAGCTGTACATCATCAGGTCCTTAGACTCTTTGTTTCAAAGAAGTAACTTATTATACTTTCTTTTGAGAAGTTACATCCCCTTCTAAGATAATTGTGTTTTCCACACTAAGTTTCAACTGCTATAATAAACACCACGGGGAAGGGCCACTTATGGAACTTTTATAAACTATATGTGTCATATAGAAGAGCATGAGAACCTTTATTTTAAAAAAAATTTTATATCCTATTTTTAATGATTGAAAAATGAAGAAATAAAACACAATAATGGGGGCACTTGATCCCAATAGATGAAGGTAAATCAGAGATACCAAACACAATTGAAATTCAAACAAGAAATAGGAAAGGAAAATATACATAAAAAAATAAATAACAAAAATAAAAATAAAAAAGTCCAAATCTTCCAAATTCAGTAAAGGGTCTTGGCCACTCTCTGTGATGCAATCATGTAAACGAGTAAAGTTCCTAGAGCAAAGGAGACAAACAGAGGTGCCTCCTTGTCAATACCATCAGGGATAGAAGACCGTAATAGATAATATATAGCATTCCCACTGACATGATATAATGTACACAATGGTGCTTAGAATGCATGATGAGACTTCTGAGCAGCTCAGCTGACTCCTCTCGCAATAGCAGTACACACGTCCTACAGAGGTAATGACTGTAGCGCGGGCAACCTGCTATGTGGTCCAATGGATTTCAGTGTCCTTCCCGGTGGTGCCTGATACCACAAAGCTCCTCTTAGTTTGAACTTTAAATGAGTAGTAAGATTTTTTCAGACAAATTTTAAAGTTATGTCTATTTAAACTCCTCCTGTATCATGTGACAGCCATCACTATTTTGAATGATTGAATGATGATGCTTCCTTGTGTGACCAAAGCAAAATACTCAGCTGCAATGGTAGACACTAGAAATGTGATTTATAAGAGGCATGAGGAAACTCATGAATTCCCTGTGCTACTCCCACACAACCTAAAGATATAAGGGCATCTAATCTCATGAAACTGAAAGGTGCAAGGGATGGCCATAAACAATAAACAGTGGATAATCTAACAGAGAATGTATCCATACATGAAGAAATACTTATGGTTAATACTAATATAAAAGGATCTCTGAATAATAGTTTAATAGAAGTTGAATATAGGGCTACAATAAACATGTATAAACAATATAGGGATCAAATAAACATTAGACTGGTTATTAATAAAATAATTAACTAAAAGGACCTAAAGGTTAAGGTGGAACACATCAATATGCAAAATATAGATTGTGAGGTACCTGTTGTTAGATCAGCTAGAAGTAAATATATTCTTGAAGGGGAATTCTTTGGGCAAGATGTAAAGACTAAAATAAAAGTTTTAAATTTTAGAAAGGCTGACACAAGGATATAACTTAGCAATTCTTTCAAAGGGCACACATTGCTTAACAGAGAAGTAGAGAGAATATTTGAAGAATGGCATTTTAGATGAAACAGTACACTGCATTAGGTATGTCTGTAAAAGTGAAAGAAAAAAAGAAACCAGTCTGGTTCTCCAGAAAATTAGTACATAATGTAAAGAAGTGCATACAAACTTAGATGAAAATATGAAAATGCGGGTGATACTACAAAGATTAAGCATTTATTTAGGAATATTAATGCCCATGGAGAAAAGAAGGTGGCAGTTAAAACCAGCTTTAGATATATTAATTAAATGAGAAAATGGAATAGTAACACTTAAAATAAGTGACAGGAGATTTGGGGAAGGAGATAAGGAAATGCATTCTACTTCTGATTACTCTGTCTTTACAACAGACTGAGCAGATGAGAGAACTTAATTAGGTAAAATTATTGTAAAAGACAATGGGGTTAGCATTTCTCTATACTGATAAAGTATTTTGGTATTATCAAAATAAGTTTGTGGGTTTACATAATATCCATCAAAGGGCTAAATTACAAGTGGCGCTTATGATAGTGTGCGTGTGATAACCAATTTTGCTTAACCACGCTACCATTAGCCAAGAACATTGATATTACAAGTCTATGGTAAAGCGCATTAACCAGATACACACGACACGACTTTTGAGCCCTTTCTATTCAAATACCTTGAAATATGCAATATAAGTTTTATTGATTTTTAAGGTGGGATTTAAAGTATTTGAATATGAATACTTAAAATTCCAATGTTCTTCACATAAAAAAGTCCTTATTTTAAAATATATATTTCAATATTTCTATCTATATACAGTATTCAAAATCTTTCTCTCTCTCTTATGTATGTCTATGTGACCTTCTGGTTTAGCACTGTTTCGGGTTAGTGGGCATGCAATGTGTCAAGTCCTGAAGTTAGTGTGCATCAGTCTTTCGCTTCCATGCTATTTACTTTCAACTTGTAATATGCATGCTAACCAGACTACAATAATCTTTTACTTAAATAAATGCCATTGTAAAGTAAGTGGGACAAGTAAGTCCCCCCCCAGAAGTTTGGTAGGGGGGTAGTTTAAGATAATATAAATTATAAAAAGCTTTACTTAATTGTGGACACTTTTTCTTTTATACTGATCTGAAAATTAGATATATTTCATATCTATGTGAATCATTGCTTGATGTTAATTCAATTTGTTCAAATAATCACTAACAATGTTTTCTTACACTTATTTTGCTTACTAGATTAAAAATACAAAGGACATTTTATCTCTTCAGCAAGTGCAAGTCAGGATGATGACAAAAAAATCCCTTGATCTTTTTCTGAAAGCCCATTCTAACAATGCATTTATAGTATATTAGACATTAAGGCATAAAGCTTTTTTTTCACTATCCAAGGAAACGTTCTCCTGTGGAACATTTTACCAAAGTACAGATAATATAGCTGTAAAATGAGCTAGGGGTTATTTGCCCCAAATGACTTTTTATTTTTAAGTTAGGTACATACCGTGAATTTTATATGCAGCAATGAAGCTTTTTAAGAAAGGGGACTACATTAGTTTCTGTTTCATACTTGCCGGTAACTATTTGTATGTAATAGCTAAGTTTGTCATTGTAGACTTTTATTCTTTCAATATGGACATGAGATTTACTTACTAAACATAGAAAAGAATGCTAAATAAACAGTGGTCTAATGAGATCACATTAAACCTAGTCAAGTTGTCTTTTAAGAAGAAATATGCTACATTCTTATTTGCTTACAGAGGGCCTGGTGATCAAAACTCACCAGCATGGAGAAAAATCTAGCTAAATCATTGGGGGCTATTTTTGAGTATTATTTTGCAATGTAGATGTCTCTCCTCCACATCCAGAACCTAAGCATAGAGAAAGAACTCTCAGGAAAAAAAATTGCCCTTTTAAAAAAAAAAATGAAGGACATTGCGGTACTGCGTAGATGAAATAGATTATCTTGCCAGAGCGGAGAGGTTTATATCACCAAGCCCTAAGGGATGTGGTGCTGCATTAAAGTTATAGGGGTAGATTTACCATTGTGCACACAGACATGATCCGCTGTAGCGATCATGTCTGCCGCACATTGATAAATGCAGACAGCATACGCTGTCTGCATTTAGCATTGCACAAGCCGTTCAGGTGAACAGCTTGTGCAATGCTGCCCCCTGCAGATTTGTAACCTCAGAGGTGGCGTACAAGTTAAGGAGCAGCGGTCTTATGACTGCTGCTTCTTGACACCTGTTTCCGGCGAGCATGATGGCTCACAAGGAAACAGAGGCATTGGGGCTGATGCAGAGCTTCTTAAATCGGCCCCATGGACACATTTGAGAAAGATATCAAATGCATGAGAAATGTGAAAGGACTTAAAAACATGGCTGAGAGATGGGACCTGCTAGTGTTGCTTGTTGGATACTACTTAGCCACCATTTTTAAAGTGATGTGAAGCCCATTCATGGTCAGAGTTGTCACTTTTTAAAAGTCTTTTTTTTTTAAACTTAAAAAACGTGTGACAAATAAATAATTAAAAATGCAGGAAGAATGAATTAAGGACTTAAAGTGACAGTAAAGTCAAAATTCAACTTTCATAATTCAGATAGAGCATGCAATTTTAAACAACTTTCCAATTTACTTCCATTAACAAAATGTGCACAGTCTTTTTATATGTATTTACACATTTATAGTCACCAGCTCCTACTGAGCACGTGCAAGAATTTACAGAATATAAATATATGTGTTTGTGATTGGCTGATGGCTGTCACGTGATACAGGGGGTAATAGAAATAGACATAACTTTGTAATTTGACAGAAAAAAAATCCGCTACTCATTTGAAGTTCAGACTTTATTATGGTGCGGACGGACATGATCCGCTGTAGAGATCATGTACGCCACACATCGATAAATGCCAACAGCATATGCTGTCGGCATTTATCATTGCACAAGCAGTTCTTGTGAACTGCTTGTGCAATGTCGCCCCCCACCCGCAGGGGGTGTCAATCAACCTGATCATATGCGATCGGGCAGATTGCTGTCCACAGCCTCAGAGCAGGCGGACTAGTTAAGGAGCGGCATTCTTAAGACTGCTGCTCTTAACTCCTGTTTCTGGCGAGCCTGAAGGGTCGCGCGGAAACAGCTGCATCAAGCTCCATTCGGAGCATGATGAATCAGCCCCTTAGTGCTATTGTATTGTCTTTTTTATCATGCATTTGTTGATTATGCAAATCTACTGCATTTACTGGTCCTTTAAAAAGTAAAGTGTTGTAATTAATAAAATATATATCTAAAACTATAATCCAAGCTACAACTTGTAAAGTCATAAATACATTTTGCCCTGATTGGCATCTGGTAATTGTAATCACCTAGATTACGAGTTTTGCGCTATGGTTTTAACGCTGAAAAAATGGCCATTTCAGGGTAAAAACCTAACGCAGCCATTACGAGTCTTGTTGGTTTAGCTATACCGCAAGCATTTTAGCCTGTAACGCAACGTCAGTCCCGCACTCAAAAAAATGTGTGGTATTTCCATAGCGCCGGTATTACAGGTTGTGCGGTGAGGCTAAAATGTTTGTGTTACAGCCTATACCGATACGATCCGTTCTGCTATCTAAGACCAGTAGTTATGAGGTTTGCGCAACAAAACTGTTACACAAAACTCCTAACTAAAATGTTACAAAGTACACTAACACCCATAAACTACCTATTAACCCCTATTCCGCCGCTCTTTCGCATTGCAAACACTATAATAAAGTTATTAACCCCTAATCTGCCGCTCCCAACATCGCCGCCACTAATAAAAGTTATTAACCCCTATTCCTCTGCTCCCCGACATCACCACCACTAAATAAAGTTATTAACCCCTAAAGCTCTGGCCTCCCACATCACCGCCACTAAATAAACGTATTAACCCCTAAACCGCCAGCCCCCCACATAGCAAAAAAATAAATTAAACTATTAACCCCTAAACCTATCAACCCCCTAACTTTAAATTAAAATTACAATATCCCTATCTTAAAATAAATAAAAACTTACCTGTGAAATTAAAAAAAAAACAAAGTTTAAACTAACAATTAACCTAACAACTATTATACTAAAATTAAAAAACTGCCAATTAAATAAACTAAATTACACATTAAAAAACCTAACGCTACTAAAAAAAAAAAAAAAAATTAAAAAATACTAAATTACAAAAAATAAAAAACACTAAATTACAAAAAATAACAAACAATATTATCCAAAATAAAACAATTACACCTAATTTAATAGCCCCCCAAAATAAAAAAAACCTAGCCTACAATAAACTACCAATAGCCCTTCAAAGGGCCTTTTGTAGGGCATTGCCCTAAAGAAATCAGCTCTTTTAAAAGGACATTTGTATGGGCGTTGCCCTTAAAATGGCATTTAGCTCTTTTAAAAAAAAAAAAAACGTAATCTAAAAAAAAAAAACCCCCCAAATACAGTAAAAAAAAAACTAACACTAACCCTCGATGATCCACTTACAAATTCTGAAGTCCAGACATCCAGGCGGTGAGAAGTCTTCATTCAGGAGGCGAGGCCTTCATCCATCCAGGCGGCGTTTTCTATCTTCATCCAGGTGGCATCTTCTATCCTGGCGGGGGCCTTCTATCTTCATCCCGGCGGCACGGAGTGGATCCATTCTTCAAGACATCCGGCACGGAGCATCCTCTTCATACGGTCGCTGCCGTACACTGAATCTTCAGTGCAAGGGAACCTTCTCAAAATGGCATCCTTTGCATTCCTATTGGCTGATTTGATTTTTAAAATTCAAATCAGCCAATATAATGAGAGCTACTGAAATCCTATTGACTGTTCAAATCAGCCAATAGGTTGAGAGCTACTGAAATTCTTTTGGCTGATTTGAATAGCGCTATGGAGGGTGAAATAACCCAACTATAGCGCAAAACGTGTAATCTAGTTGAATGTTATTTATTATTACAGATGCTGAGATCAGGTGTATAGCATGCAATCTCATATACAAATATGAGTTATATAGCCTAAAATTCCCATGTGAATAGGCTAGCTATATACAATATCATTCCATATTAAGAATACAGTTATAGAGCGAAGCACATGAAACTGAAAACAGAAATCTTTTAAATATCCTGCAAGCAAAAAAAAACAAAAAACAGAGCTCTTTTTAGCTGCTCAGACCAACAAAAGAACAATTATTTTCCCCCCTCTCAGTTCACCTTTCTCCTTTGCTTTGTATCCTCCCTCATACACTCTACATTTCCACAGCAGATATTGAAGATTAGAAAGGAATCAAAGTCAGTTAAATAAATTATTCCTAAATAACCAAGCTGAATCAGTGCTAAACCACCGTAAAAGGGACAGTCTACTCCAGAATTGTTATTGTTTAAAAAGATAATTTCTTTGTTACCCATTCCCCAGTTTTGCATAACCAACAGGGTTATAGTAATATACTTTTTACCTCTATGATTACCTTGTATCTAAGCTTCTGCAGGTTGCTCCTTATCTCAGTTCTTTTGAAAGACTTGCATTTTAGTTAATCAGTGCCCTTTCATAAGTAAATCCATGGGCGTGAGGACAATGGTGTCTATATGGCACACATGAACTAATGTCCTCTAGCTGTGAAAAACTTTAAAATGCAATCAGATAAGAGGTAGCCTTCAAGGGCTTAGAAATTAGCATATGAGTCTACCTAGGTTTAAATTTCTACTAAGAATACCAAGAGAACAAAGCAAATTTGATGATAAAAGTAGATTTGTTAAGAAATTAAATGCCCTATCTGAATCATGAAAGTTTAATTTTGACTAGACTGTCCTTTTAAGGGAATAGAAGAGGGCAGGTTACCACAGTTTTTTTCCTTAACTGCACATGTTCATGCTATATCTGTTTATTAGTTTGTGATTGGGTAGCAAGGGTTCATAAGTTCTGGGAAAAGAAAAATCAGTGAAAAGAAAAAAAGATAAAACAATATGGCAATTTGACAATATACAGCTGCATTATTCATTACAAAATTCTTCTCATATATTAAAGGGATACTAAACCCAATTTTTTTCTTTCATGATTCAGAGCATGAAATTTTAAGCACCTTTCTAATTTAATCCTATTATCAATTTTTCTTTGTTCTCATGTTATCTTGATTTGAAAAAGCAGTACTGTAAGCTTTAGAGCCAGACCATTTTTTGTTCAGCACATGGGTAGCACTTGCTGATTTGTGGCTAAATGTAGCAAACCAATCAGCAGCTCTACCAAGGTGCTGAACTAAAAAATGGGCCGGCTCCTAACCTTTTATTACTGCTTTTTTCAAATCAAGATAACACGAGAACAAAGAAAAATTGATAATAGGAGTAAATTAGAAAGTTGCTTAAAATTGCATGCTCTATCTGAATCATGAAAGAAAAAAATGTGGGGTTAGTATCCCTTTAAGGTACATTATCATGCATCTTACGATTTGTGTTTAATGTTCCTTTAACTGCAACAGTCAGAAGTAGCATCAGACTCTTATGCATATCCCAAGCATTATTTAATCTTCTTACTTTTTACCCTACCACCTATATAAGGGTAAAGATATCCTTAAAAATAATTGACTTTAAATTTCAGACTGAAAAATTAGTCAATAGGCTTAATGTGTTTTTTTTTGTTCTAAATCAAAAATATATATTAATATCTGTGATACTATACAGAAATGAATCTTTAAAGAGTATGTAAGATTTGCAATGGTAGGATGCAGTCTTAGAAAGCAAAAAAGAGAATTACAAGAAGCAGGTGTAGCTGAAGAGACTTTCTAGATATAAGAAGAGGAGGTATTGCTACAAGATGGTAGACGAGTAATTGGCAGATGAAAGATGACATTTTGAGGACTATCATGAGATGAATAAGGAAGTTAAGTTCTGTATGAAAATATTGGGAGTGTTGTAGATAAAATCTGTATATTTAATACAATTCAGTAGCATATGGGCAATTAGTAAAGTGAGCTTTTTGAATGATGAGAATTGAGAACAACCCTTGTTAATTAATTCATAACAGATTTGAGAGAGGAACGGTAGATGTTGGGAAGGCTTTCAAGAAGCAGGTTATAGTTGTGAAAGCTATTTTTTGGGGGCAATTAGTAAAGTGAGCAAATTATGTTGATTGATGAGAAGAGAAAATAACCCTTGTACATTAATTCATAATAGGAATGGTGGATGTTGGGGTGTCTTTCAAGACTTAGGTTATAGTTCTGAAAGCAAGACCAATCTACTTTCTAAAACTTAATTTATAACAGACATAATTAAACTGTTCCAAATTTCCACCAATATCCTGGGATTAATTCGCACATATTTACCCAATGATGCAGATTTACATTAGCAGTCACAAACTGATACTAGTTACAACTAGGGATGTGCATTAGTTGCTTTCCTGTTGCAATGAATGCCAAATAAGGTCATATTGCATTTGTTGTAACATGAAAGAAATAAATGCACATCCCTAGCAACAACTCACTAATATATTGATAAAGTGACCAATTTGCAACAACAAAAGCTCACACATTCACACTTACATATTGTCACACTTACATATTGTCACACTTACATATTGTCACACTTACATATTGTCACACTTACATAATGTCACATTTACATATTGTCACACTTACATATTGTCACACTTACATATTGTCACACTTACATAATGTCACATTTACATATTGTCACACTTACATATTGTCACACTTACATATTGTCACACTTACATAATGTCACATTTAAACTTACACCCACATTCTGTCAATATCATACTGATTCTGTGAAATAGATATACATTAACATTTCCAGTCACAAACTGGCACATTCTTATTAACTCACATGCAATTTTTCTAATTTTGAGACCACAAAGACCTTTACCCTTAAATGGACATAAAACCCAAATTTGTCCTTTCATGATTAATAGAGAGCATGAGATTTCAAACAACTTTCCAATTTACTTCTATTATCTAATTGTCTTCATTCTTTTTGTATCCTTTGTGTATGAGGCCGCACTGCATTACTGCAAGCTAGTTAACACACTGGGGGAGCCAATAATATGAGGCATGTCTGTGCATCAACCAATCAGCAGCTCCTTAGCCCACCTTGGTATTCTTTTAAACAAAGGATACCAAGTGAATAAAACAAATTAGATCATGGAAAGTTGTTTAAAATTACATGATCTATCTGAATCATGACAATTTGGATTTTGTGTCTCTTTAAAGGGACACTGAACCCAATTTTTTTCTTTTGTGATTCAGATAGAGCATGCAATTTTAGGCAACTTCTAATTTACTCCTATTATCAAATTTTCTTTGTTCTCTTGCTATCTTTATATGAAAAAGAAGGCATCTAAGTTTTTTGGGGAGTTCAGAACTCTGGACAGCACTTTTTTTATTGGTGGATGAATTTATCCACCAATCAGCAAGGACAACCCAGGTTGTTCATCAAAAATGGTCCGGCACCTAAATTTACAATCTTGCATTTCAAATGAAGATACCAAGAGAATAAAGAAAATTTGATAATAGGAGTAAATTAGAAAGTTGCTTAAAATGTCATGCTCTATCTGAATCACGAAAGAAAAAAAATTGGGTTCAGTGTCCCTTTAAGTTTGATGTTTTAGTCTCATTAACTAATTTCAACATTTCCATTATTTTTTTTTTTTCTATTAAAAAAATGTAAATAATTCCACTTTAAAATAGTACAGACTTTACCTTCAGTGATCAGTGCCAGTCAGAGATTAATGAGCTGAAATACCTAAACATTTTAAATGAATGTTATTTATTACAAGTATGGCTTTGAGACAAAGGAAAGTCATACGTTGCTACACTACCACCCACTAATTGATTTGGGAAGTTTAGTTTATAAAGTATAAGCACTTTCTATCGTTCTCTGAAAATATCAGAGCCAGACTCTGTGACAGGTCTGACAGGTATTTAAACCATTTTACTGCTGTAGGTGCTTGTGATGAATTGCAATTTATTACCACTGAATGATTCTAGGGAACTTTGCTGATATGTTGGCAAATCTCTTCACATGCAGTTGAAGTACTATACTTTAAGTACATATAAAAACAGAAACTGAACAAATTAAATGAAAGTTTCCCAGTCATTTAAGCTTTTTGATGTGATTTTCTATAACTTAGTAAGACAGGTAGACAGGACATTTATCAGAGCTCAGATATGCAAAAACATTGAAAGCACAGCACATTTTATGTTTTATGATGCAGAATAAATCAAATAAGTATTTTTTTTAACAAACAGTCGTGCAATGTTATGTGTGGATACATTTTAACTTCCATATCAAGTAATAGCATTTCTAACTGCCTAACACACTCAGATGCATTCTATTTAGATACTAGAAACACATGGGGGGCCAATTTATCAAGCTCTGTATGCAGGGGGCAGCATTGCACAAGCAGTTCACAAGAAGTGCTGGTGCAATGATAACATTTATCGATGTGCAGCGGACATGATACGCTACATGGTATTATGTCCCCTCGCACTATGTTAAATGTACCCCATGGAGTTCATATGCACGTGCAAACGCAAAAATAATTGTTTTAGAAAAATTATCATAAAATAAAACCTTGTTGTTTGAAACTTGTCAAGGACATTACCATATATAGTTGTTGAAAAGTGTAAATTTGACATTTTTAATTCTTTCTCACCAGCAAGTTTCCAGCTTTTGGAGTAAAAGTTATAACTGTTATAAATGAGTTAACAACATTTTTTGTTGCATGCATATATATGTATATATATATAAGATACCACTGCAAAATTATCATTTTCTCTCGTTTTAATATTTATAGATATGTGTTTGAGTAAAATTATTTTTTTTAGTTAATTCTATAAACTACTGACATAGAACAAAAATGCAGGGTTTTTAGATCTCGAATAATGCAAAGAAAACAAGTTCATATTAATTTTTAAACAAAACAATACTAATATTTTAACTTAGCAAGATTTCAGAAATCAATATGTTCTAAATCAATCACAGCTTGGCATGCTCTCCACCAGTCTTTCACATTAAATATATAAAACAATCCCAATGTGAATCCGCCCTCCTCGGGTCAACCACCCGGTTCCTCTGTGTAAAAACAATATCAGCAGAAAAATAAGAAGCAAACCAGGATTTCTTCAAACCAAATAGTCAAATTTATTGCCGTTTTGGGGAATGAAACTCCCCTTCTTCAGAACACAAAACATACACACAAACCGTGTTTAAATACAGTGAACAAACATACAGGTACCTCCTTCTTCCTGTCAGAAAAAGTGCCAAATCTAAATAATTTCTGGTATAGGTCAGTATGACCCTGGAAGCTTACAACATTCACTTCCGGGTATATTGTGCACCCTCATCACATGTCAAATCTAATCTGGGAGTTCCCCAACATTATTACATTGTATCATCAAGATGTGATTCCAAATAACTCCTGTTTTACACATTACCAATTCTGTGTGCGGTTTCTTAGTATCCGTGTCCTCACATCATTACCAGAAGTTACGTCGCTTCCGGTTCCGGACATACAATGAAGTCACTTCCGTAATCTGTATATTCACTTTCTAATACTATCGACAATGGATAAGGATATATTTCCTGTCAAAAGACAGAAGACCATCCCCATCCATCCACAACCATATCCTGTATCTTTGATTAGAGTGATCCTAATTGACCACATTCCCAGATCACCACATGGCAGCGATAGAAACAAACTGCTTTTAAAAAGGGAAGCAGAGTGGATGTTTAGGCTGGACCCTATATACT